>NC_092417.1:176142608-176442608 GCF_040894005.1 Engystomops pustulosus | reverse complement strand
TGTTTGGGGAGTAGCCTAGAGACAGGGGCTTGGATTGTCGAAAGCTCGCCTGGCAGCGGAGCGCCAGCTCCATGCCAAGATCCAACTAACATAGTTTTAACTGCAGCATCTTTAATCTACTACTAGTTCACTGCCTCCATACATGGTCCCCTTATCAAACGAGCTGTGTCAGGCAGAATTTTGGGTTGTTTTCATGGCTTCCATGTTAACTTTGTCCCCACCCTGCTGTGTAATCCACAAAATATACTGGCAAACTTTTATCATGTACCGATATTATTTGAGCACTTCTTGCTCACCTCCTTTGGTTCCTCTCTGCCACCCATTGGTTTGAAGCCTGAGTCCATTTAGGGTATGTCGCCATGCCACTCTCTAGCCTGCTGCCGCTGCCTCTGCATGCCGTCCCCTATAGTGTCAGGGTCAATTATTGGATGTTTTAGATGCTATCTAGCTTCATTCTGTCACTCTGTCATGGCCATGCTGTTGCCCATAATTTTGGCATAATGGTGCGATTAGGCAGCCTCAGAGGCATCCATGCATGCTGCCCCTGCTGTTTCCTGTCCATTTCCGTGGTGTTTCCATCCTTTTCTGAGGTTCCCAGGTGTTTGGCCAAGCTTCCCTGTGCAGAGCCTTGGTCCCCTTGAAAAATGCTCGAGTCTCCCATTGACTTCAATGGGGCTCGTTATTCGAGACGAGCACTCGAGCATCGGGAAAAGTTTGTCTCGAATAACGAGTACCCGAGCATTTTAGTGCTCGCTCATCTCTATATACTAATCTACTTTCAAGAGGTTGAGTCCAGTGGGTTGAAGGTACAAGACGAAACCTTCAGAAGGTCTATGGCAGGATGCTACTTATTGGCTTTCCTTTTATGTTTTTTTTATAATGCACGAAGCTACTCTAGATTCAAGAGGTCAGGTCAGGTGGGGTGAAGGAACAAGATGCAAATTCAGGAGGTCTATGGATACCTGGAGCAAGATTCCACCTATAGGCAGTACATTTACGGAAGATGAAGATATAAAACAAATCAACCTTCAAGACCAGTCAGTTGAAGGAGTGAAACGCACCTTCTGGAGGTCTATGGACACCTGGAGCATGATGATACCGATAGGCAGTCTATTGGTCATGCTTGAAGGTAAACGAAGCTACATTGAAGAGGTCAAGTCCTGTGGGTCGAAGTTGCGACCTTCATGTGGTCAATGGCTACTTTGTGAAGGCTCGAGATGTTACCTTGGGACAGGCTTGAAGAGGCAAGATGATATCTTCAAGTTGGACAAGTCTGGTGGGTTGAAGTTGAGACCTACAGGAGGTCTATGGCTATTTTGTGAAGGCTCGAGATGTTACTTGGGACAGTCTTGAAGAGGCAAGATGATATCTTCAAGTTGGGCAAGTCTGGTGGGTTGAAGTTGAGACCTACAGGAGGTCTATGGCTACTTTGTGAAGGCTCGAGATGTTACTTGGGACAGTCTTGAAGAGGCAAGATGATATCTTCAAGATGGACAAGTCTGGTTGGTTGAAGTTGAGACCTACAGAAGGTCTATGTCTACTTTGTGAAGGCTCGAGATGTTACCTTGGGACAGGCTTGAAGAGGCAAGATGATATCTTCAAGAGGACAAGTCTGGTGGGTTGAAGTTGAGACCTACAGAAGGTCTATGTCTACTTTGTGAAGGCTCGAGATGTTACCTTGGGACAGGCTTGAAGAGGCAAGATGATATCTTCAAGAGGACAAGTCTGGTGGGTTGAAGTTGAGACCTACAGAAGGTCTATGGCTACTTTGTGAAACCTCGAAATGTTACCTTGGGACAGGCTTGAAGAGGCAAGATGATATCTTTAAGATGGACAAGTCTGGTGGGTAAAGGCTAAAAAAGCAACCCAAAAAAGGGGATTTAAAAAAAGACCAAAATGTATAATATTAATAAATAATGTATAATATAACTCAGACACTCAGTTATTTTTAGACATTTGCATTGAGATTTCTTGCTGTTAGTGACAGACAGTCTACCGCCAGGTGTGAACATACATCCCAGGCTCCAGACGTAGACGCCTCCCAGTTGAACTGAGGACAATATGTAAAATACACAACAAATAGCTCAAATTTCCATAAATGTAAAAGTTAAGACACAGCAAAAATCTCCCACCCTCAAAGCGTTGGGACAAAGTTCTATTAATTGGTGTTTGCTGTCAAAGTCTCCTATAACATACCGCAACGATACGTCCCGGGGACTTTGAAGAATTGCACATTCTATGGAGAACACCCAAGGGCGGTGAGGTGTTAATGAGCCCAATGTTTAGCAAATATTTTATTGAGTTCTGCAAATATTGTTACGTTACACGGACTGACCTCATCGCAACGAGGCGACAGACGTATTGATCTCTGGGAAAATGTAAAAATGAGGAGAAAATTAACTGAAAACAAAAGGCTCCGGATACAAAGGTACGAAATACCGGAATTATTAGTGATGTGAAACTGCGAACTACAAGTAATGAGGTTATTAGGGAGAGAACCCAAAGTACAACAATAAGCAAATTATCATAGATTTATATAATCTACATGTACATAGGGGGCAGTATTATAGTAGTTATATTCTTGTACATAGGGGGCAGTATTATAGTAGCTATATTCATGTACATAGGGGGCAGTATTATAGTAGTTATATTCTTGTACATAGGGGGCAGTATTATAGTAGTTATATTCTTGTACATAGGGGGCAGTATTATAGTAGTTATATTCTTGTACATAGGGGGCAGTATTATAGTAGTTATATTCTTGTACATAGGGGGTAGTATTATAGTAGTTATATTCTTGTACATAGGGGGCAGTATTATAGTAGTTATATTCTTGTACATAGGGGGCAGTATTATAGTAGTTATATTCTTGTACATAGGGGGCAGTATTATAGCAGTTATATTCTTGTACATAGGGGGCAGTATTATAGCAGTTATATTCTTGTACATAGGGGGCAGTATTATAGTAGTTATATTCTTGTACATAGGGGGCAGTATTATAGTAGTTATATTCTTGTACATAGGGGGCAGTATTATAGTAGTTATATTCTTGTACATAGGGGGGAGTATTATAGCAGTTATATTCTTGTACATAGGGGGCAGTATTATAGTAGTTATATTCTTGTACATAGGGGGCAGTATTATAGTTGTTATATTCTTGTACATAGGGGCAGTATTATAGTAGTTATATTCTTGTACATAGGGGGCAGTATTATAGTTGTTATATTCTTGTACATAGGGGCAGTATTATAGTTGTTATATTCCTGTACATAAGGGGCAGTATTATAGTAGTTAAATCCCTGTACATAGGGGGCTGTATTATAGTAGTTATATTCCTGAACATAGAGGGCAGTATTATAGTAGTTATATTCCTGAACATAGAGGGCAGTATTATAGTAGTTATATTCTTGTACATAGGGGGCAGTATTATAGTAGTTATATTCCTGTACATAGGGGGCAGTATTATAGTAGTTATATTCTTGTACATAGGGGGCAGTATTATAGTAGTTATATTCTTGTACATAGGGGGCAGTATTATAGTAGTTATATTCCTGTACATAGGGGGCAGTATTATAGTAGTTATATTCTTGTACATAGGGAGCAGTATTATAGTAGTTATATTCCTGTACATAGGGGGCAGTATTATAGTAGTTATATTCTTGTACATAGGGAGCAGTATTATAGTAGTTATATTCCTGTACACAGGGGGCAGTATTATAGTAGTTATATTCTTGTACATAGGGGGTAGTATTATAGTAGTTATATTCTTGTACATAGGGGGCAGTATTATAGTAGTTATATTCCTGTACATAGGAGGCAGTATTATAGTAGTTATATTCCTGTACATAGGGGGCAGTATTATAGCAGTTATATTCTTGTACATAGGGGGCAGTATTATAGTAGTTATATTCTTGTACATAGGGGGCAGTATTATAGTAGTTATATTCTTGTACATAGGGGGCAGTATTATAGTAGTTATATTCTTGTACATAGGGGGTAGTATTATAGTAGTTATATTCTTGTACATAGGGGGCAGTATTATAGTAGTTATATTCTTGTACATAGGGGGCAGTATTATAGTAGTTATATTCTTGTACATAGGGGGCAGTATTATAGCAGTTATATTCTTGTACATAGGGGGCAGTATTATAGCAGTTATATTCTTGTACATAGGGGGCAGTATTATAGTAGTTATATTCTTGTACATAGGGGGCAGTATTATAGTAGTTATATTCTTGTACATAGGGGGCAGTATTATAGTAGTTATATTCTTGTACATAGGGGGCAGTATTATAGCAGTTATATTCTTGTACATAGGGGGCAGTATTATAGTAGTTATATTCTTGTACATAGGGGGCAGTATTATAGTTGTTATATTCTTGTACATAGGGGCAGTATTATAGTAGTTATATTCTTGTACATAGGGGGCAGTATTATAGTTGTTATATTCTTGTACATAGAGGGCAGTATTATAGTAGTTATATTCCTGAACATAGAGGGCAGTATTATAGTAGTTATATTCCTGAACATAGAGGGCAGTATTATAGTAGTTATATTCTTGTACATAGGGGGCAGTATTATAGTAGTTATATTCCTGTACATAGGGGGCAGTATTATAGTAGTTATATTCTTGTACATAGGGGGCAGTATTATAGCAGTTATATTCTTGTACATAGGGGGCAGTATTATAGTAGTTATATTCCTGTACATAGGGGGCAGTATTATAGTAGTTATATTCTTGTACATAGGGAGCAGTATTATAGTAGTTATATTCCTGTACATAGGGGGCAGTATTATAGTAGTTATATTCTTGTACATAGGGAGCAGTATTATAGTAGTTATATTCCTGTACACAGGGGGCAGTATTATAGTAGTTATATTCTTGTACATAGGGGGTAGTATTATAGTAGTTATATTCTTGTACATAGGGGGTAGTATTATAGTAGTTATATTCTTGTACATAGGGGGCAGTATTATAGTAGTTATATTCCTGTACATAGGAGGCAGTATTATAGTAGTTATATTCCTGTACATAGGGGGCAGTATTATAGTAGTTATATTCCTGTACATAGGGGCAGTATTATAGTAGTTATATTCCTGTACATAGGGGGCAGTATTATAGTAGTTATATTCCTGTACATAGGGGGCAGTATTATAGTAGTTATATTCCTGTACATAGGGGGTAGTATTATAGTAGTTATATTCTTGTACATAGGGGGTAGTATTATAGTAGTTATATTCTTGTACATAGGGGGCAGTATTATAGTAGTTATATTCTTGTACATAGGGGGCAGTATTATAGTAGTTATATTCCTGTACATAGGGGGCAGTATTATAGTAGTTACATTCTTGTACATAGGGAGCAGTATTATAGTAGTTATATTCTTGTACATAGGGGCAGTATTATAGTAGTTATATTCCTGTACATAGGGGGCAGTATTATAGTAGTTACATTCTTGTACATAGGAGGCAGTATTATAGCAGTTATATTCCTGTACATAGGGGCAGTATTATAGTAGTTATATTCCTGTACATAGGGGGCAGTATTATAGTAGTTACATTCTTGTACATAGGAGGCAGTATTATAGTAGTTATATTCTTGGACATAGGGGGCAGTATTATAGTAGTTATATTCTTGTACATAGGGGGCAGTATTATAGTAGTTATATTCCTGTACATAGGGGGCAGTATTATAGTAGTTATATTCTTGTACATAGGAGGCAGTATTATAGCAGTTATATTCCTGTACATAGGAGGCAGTATTATAGTAGTTATATTCTTGTACATAGGGGGCAGTATTATAGTAGTTATATTCCTGTACATAGGGGGCAGTATTATAGTAGTTAGATTCCTGTACATAGGGGGCAGTATTATAGTAGTTATATTCTTGTACATAGGGGGCAGTATTATAGTAGTTATATTCTTGTACATAGGGGCAGTATTATAGTAGTTATATTCCTGTACATAGGGGGCAGTATTATAGTAATTATATTCTTGTACATAGGGAGCAGTATTATAGTAGTTATATTCCTGTACATAGGGGGCAGTATTATAGTAGTTATATTCCTGTACATAGGGGGCAGTATTATAGTAATTATATTCTTGTACATAGGGGGCAGTATTATAGTAGTTATATTCCTGTACATAGGGGGCAGTATTATAGTAATTATATTCTTGTACATAGGGAGCAGTATTATAGTAGTTATATTCCTGTACATAGGGGGCAGTATTATAGTAGTTATATTCCTGTACATAGGGGGCAGTATTATAGTAATTATATTCTTGTACATAGGGGGCAGTATTATAGTAGTTATATTCTTGTACATAGGGGGCAGTATTATAGTAGTTATATTCCTGTACATAGGGGGCAGTATTATAGTAGTTATATTCTTGTACATAGGAGGCAGTATTATAGCAGTTATATTCCTGTACATAGGAGGCAGTATTATAGTAGTTATATTCTTGTACATAGGGGGCAGTATTATAGTAGTTATATTCCTGTACATAGGGGGCAGTATTATAGTAGTTAGATTCCTGTACATAGGGGGCAGTATTATAGTAGTTATATTCTTGTACATAGGGGGCAGTATTATAGTAGTTATATTCTTGTACATAGGGGCAGTATTATAGTAGTTATATTCCTGTACATAGGGGGCAGTATTATAGTAATTATATTCTTGTACATAGGGAGCAGTATTATAGTAGTTATATTCCTGTACATAGGGGGCAGTATTATAGTAGTTATATTCCTGTACATAGGGGGCAGTATTATAGTAATTATATTCTTGTACATAGGGGGCAGTATTATAGTAGTTATATTCCTGTACATAGGGGGCAGTATTATAGTAATTATATTCTTGTACATAGGGAGCAGTATTATAGTAGTTATATTCCTGTACATAGGGGGCAGTATTATAGTAGTTATATTCCTGTACATAGGGGGCAGTATTATAGTAATTATATTCTTGTACATAGGGGGCAGTATTATAGTAGTTATATTCCTGTACATAGGGGGCAGTATTATAGTAGTTATATTCTTGTACATAGGGGGCAGATAAAATCCCATCACAGCAAATATTGATATAAACCGCCGACCTTTTATTAAATTGCAGATTTCTTCATAGTGATTTACGTCCAAAACCTGAAGCCAATTTTCATAATTGGGACCCAAATATGTCAGGAATAAATATTCAAAAGGTACAAAAAAGACAATAAAAAGTCCCCTTCATTTGACCCCAGACCTATTATCTGATGTGTCCTCCGCACTGCTCACATTAAGAGGCATCATAAAGGTTTTTTTTTTCCCTCTGCAAACTTTTTTTTTTGGATTTATCTTTTTTTGTTTTACACCCAATTTATTTTTGGGATTTCAATTTGTCCAAAATAATTGGAAACAGTAAAATAAGTCATATTTCCTCCCGCATCCATCACGTCTACGCTCTCAGCTCTTTCCTGGCGGTGACTTGACGCCTGAAGGCCGCGGAGGACTGCGATACTTAAAAAAAATCGTAGGCTAAAATGTTTTGGCTGTAATACGAGATCTTTAACCACAAGAAATAAAAAAAAAACTGCAACAAAATATTTCCCAGCCTTCAGGGTTCGGATTAATTGCACCTCCCAAGTCATAGATTATACACATTTCAGAATAATCCCCCGCAGTTCAAACCACTTACTTGAAGGAACTGGGTCACTTGAGTGCTCATTCCTAAGAACAAGTTCTTTTTCGGTAACAGTGGGTGAAAATTGAATTAAAAGGCGAATCTGAAACACGGCACAATAGGTTATAATTTGTAGCAATGGCCATTAAATATGTTTAGAGGAGTCTCGGAGAAAGGGCATGTGAGGTGGCCGCCACTTACAAGCTGCAGATCAATCCTACAAGGTACACAGCGCACGGGATTGATCCGTAATTTGCAGGTAAAGTCTTCAAATCCTGCCTTTATTTCCTACATTAACCACTAAAAACTGCACCAAATACCAAGAGCTAAAAATTTACCAACTTGTTTCTCAAAGTCATAAGGAGCAGGTCCCAGGATTACTCCTTGTGGATTTTACGAAGAGGGATTAAAGGATTGTAGAAGTGAAGGTGAGATACCTAGGCACCCTTAACCCTGGACTTCACTGAAGGATGATACCTAGGCACCCTTAACCCTTGACTTCATTAAAGGGAGATACCTAGGCACCCTTTACTGTGGACTTCACTGAAGGGAGATACCTAGGCAACCTTAACCCTGGACATCAATGAAGGATGATACCTAGGCACCCTTAACCCTGGAATTCACTGAAGGGAGATACCTAGGCACCCTTAACCCTGGACTTCATTAAAGGGAGATACCTAGGCACCCTTAACCCTTAAATTCACTGAAGTGAGGTACCTAGGCACCCTTAACCCAGGACTTCACTGAAGGGAGATACCTAGGCACCCTTAACCCTTAAATTCACTAAAGTTAGGTACCTAGGCACCCTTAACCCAGGACTTCACTGAAGGGAGATACCTAGGCACCCTTAACCATGGACTTCACTGAAGGGAGATACCTAGGCACCCTTAACCCTGGACTTCACTGAAGGGAGATACCTAGGCACCCTTAACCCTGGACTTCACTGAAGGGAGGTACCTAGGCACCCTTAACCCTGGATTTCACTGAAGGGAGATACCTAGGCACCCTTAACCCTGGACTTCACTGAAGGAAGGTACCTAGGCACCCTTAACCCTGGACTTCATTGAAGGGAGATACCTAGGCACCCTTAACCCTGGACTTCACTGAAGGAAGGTACCTAGGCACCCTTAACCCTGGACTTCACTGAAGGGAGATACCTAGGCACCCTTAACCATGGACTTCACTGAAGGATGATACCTAGGCACCCTTAACCCTTGACTTCATTAAAGGGAGATACCTAGGCACCCTTTACTGTGGACTTCACTGAAGGGAGATACCTAGGCAACCTTAACCCTGGACATCAATGAAGGATGATACCTAGGCACCCTTAACCCTGGACTTCATTAAAGGGAGATACCTAGGCACCCTTAACCCTTAAATTCACTGAAGTGAGGTACCTAGGCACCCTTAACCCAGGACTTCACTGAAGGGAGATACCTAGGCACCCTTAACCCTTAAATTCACTAAAGTTAGGTACCTAGGCACCCTTAACCCAGGACTTCACTGAAGGGAGATACCTAGGCACCCTTAACCATGGACTTCACTGAAGGGAGATACCTAGGCACCCTTAACCCTGGACTTCACTGAAGGGAGATACCTAGGCACCCTTAACCCAGGACTTCACTGAAGGGAGATACCTAGGCACCCTTAACCATGGACTTCACTGAAGGGAGATACCTAGGCACCCTTAACCCTGGACTTCACTGAAGGGAGATACCTAGGCACCCTTAACCATGGACTTCACTGAAGGGAGATACCTAGGCACCCTTAACCCTGGACTTCACTGAAGGGAGATACCTAGGCACCCTTAACCCTGGACTTCACTGAAGGGAGGTACCTAGGCACCCTTAACCCTGGATTTCACTGAAGGGAGATACCTAGGCACCCTTAACCCTGGACTTCACTGAAGGAAGGTACCTAGGCACCCTTAACCCTGGACTTCATTGAAGGGAGATACCTAGGCACCCTTAACCCTGGACTTCACTGAAGGAAGGTACCTAGGCACCCTTAACCCTGGACTTCACTGAAGGGAGATACCTAGACACCCTTAACCCTGGACTTCACTGAAGGGAGATACCTAGGCACCCTTAACCCTGGACTTCACTGAAGGGAGATACCTAGGCACCCTTAACCCTGGACTTCACTGAAGGGAGGTACCTAGGCACCCTTAACCCTGGACTTCACTGAAGGGAGGAACCTAGGCACCCTTAACCCTGGACTTCACTAAAGGGAGATACCTAGGCACCCTTAACCCTGGACTTCACTAAAGGGAGATACCTAGGCAACTACCTCTTGAAGTGGTTTTGTGGTAGGTACAAAGCACCGGTGAAGAAAAAGGTTGTGGCATACAAGGCAAATTTGGGCCAATATGAGTGGTTTGCAAGGTCCAAGTCAGACTATAGGTCGGGATTTGGCAGCACAGATTCATAGCCGTAAAGGATTCATAGATACACAGAGATTCATAGAGGTCAGAGATCCCCAGGCAACAAGTTCTTGAAGTAATCCGGCTGTTATAGGGCCAAGAGACACTGGTGTGATGAACCACTGGTCATCCAGTAAGTCATTATGTACATACTGAGCTCTGGGTTGGCTGAATAATTGCAGGGTCTTGTTTTAGGCTAGGGTGAGGGCAACAAGGATCTTGTATAAGAGGTATACATAGCGAGGTAGGTCAAGTATAAAGTTGAAGTCATGTTAACAGTTAACGGGCAAAATTTAGGAACACCAAGCACCCTCATAAGAACTAGCAAGCTCGGAACCTTCCTACTAAGACACCTTCCTTAAGGAGAGTAAGTATCGACTGTCATGAAGACCTTAGCTAGTCCCCAGACCAGCAGGAGAGGAGGAGGAAGAGCTGATTGAGGTACCATGCTGACTGGTACAGGTCACATGCTGTCAGATCCCCTCTTGAAATAGCTGGGCTGGAAATGACTGCTGATCTAGGGCCGAGAGACACAGGTCCAGTGAAATAATACTCAGCCAATAAATCGTTAGGTTATTACAGAGGAGTGGGGGGGGGGCTGAGGACTTGCGTAAAGCCATAGGTCAGGGCAACACACAGTCTGTAGGTCAGTGTTGAAGCTGAAGTCTTGGGAAAAAGTCAGCAAGCAAAATGCTGCAACACAGGAAACCATCATAGGAAATAACAAGTCCGGAACCTCATTGCTAAGGCACATTTCTTAAAAAGAACTTGGAAGATTTAGGTTTGTACAGTACAATAAGGAGCGGACTGGTTCAGATTTGGGTTCACTGAACTTTATCCCAGAGGTCTGTTTACTTTTACAATTTACTGCAATACTACAGCATTGAAGTATATAGTGAACTGGCGACCGATCTCGGACAGACTCCAGGCTGGTATAAGAACAGCTCCCCAATGACGTCATGGAGAGTGACAACTCTAGGTAAAATGATGGTGATGCCTCTTCAAACAGCTATAAAGGCACTACAATCTATAGATTCGTCACACGTCACTAAGGTGAAAAGCTGATTGGTGGTTGCTCATCTGCCCATCAGCTATCTTTTTCGGGGGTGCCTTAACACAGACCTAAACATTGCAGTTCTAGTCCACTCAACCCTGAGCACATTCTATGAGCTATGGGAGAATGGTAATGGTCACCACAACTGGCCTCACCGGCAGCAGAGAAGGTGGAAGAGCTTAGCCGGTAGCCATGTCTGATGGTGCAGCAGCCAATGATAGAGAGAAGAAGCGTGGGCTGTCATGGTCACCACAACTGCCCTCACCGGCAGCAAAGGAGGTAAAAGAGCTGAGCTGGTGGCCATGTCTGCTGGGGAAGCAGCCATTGATAGAGAGAAGTATGGGCTGTCATGGTCACCAGAACTGGTGTCACCGGCAGCAGAGAAGGTGGAAGAGCTTAGCCGGTGGCCATGTCTGCTGGTGAAGCAGCCAATGATAGAGAGAAGACATGTGGGCTGTCATGGTCACCACAACTGGCCTCACCGGCAGCAGAAGAGATGGAAGAGCTTAGCCGGTGGCCATGTCTGCTGGTGAAGCAGCCAATGAAAGATAGAAGTGTGGGCTGTCATGGTCACCAAAACTGGCCTCACCGGCAGCAGAGGAGGTGGAAGGGCTTAGCTGGTGGCCATGTCTTCTGGTGAAGCAGCCAATGATAGAGAAGAAGCGTGGGCTGTCATGGTCACCACACCTGGCCTCACTGGTAGCAGAGGAGGTGGAAGAGCTTAGCCGGTGGCCATGTCTGATGGTGAAGCAGCCAATGATAGAGAGAAGAAGCGTGGGCTGTCATGGTCACCACAACTGGCCTCACCGTCAGCAGAGGAGGTGGAAGAGCTTAGCCGGTGGCCATGTCTGCTGGTGAAGCAGCCAACGATAGAGAGGAGAAGTGTGGGCTGTCATGGTCACCACACCTGGCCTCACCAGCAACAGAGGAGGTGGAAGAGCTTAGCCAGTGGCCATGCCTGCTGGTGAAACAGCCAATGATAGAAAGAAGAAGTATGGGCTGTCATGGTCACCCCAACTGGCCTCACCAGCAACAGAGGAGGTGGAAGAGCTTAGCCGGTGGCCATGTCTGCTGGTGAAGCAGCCAACGATAGAGAGGAGAAGTGTGGGCTGTCATGGTCACCACACCTGGCCTCACCAGCAACAGAGGAGGTGGAAGAGCTTAGCCAGTGGCCATGCCTGCTGGTGAAACAGCCAATGATAGAAAGAAGAAGTATGGGCTGTCATGGTCACCCCAACTGGCCTCACCAGCAACAGAGGAGGTGGAAGAGCTTAGCCGGTGGCCATGTCTGCTGGTGAAGCAGCCAACGATAGAGAGGAGAAGTGTGGGCTGTCATGGTCACCACAACTGCCCTCACCGGCAGCAGAGGAGGTGGAAGAGCTTAGCTGGTGGCCATGTCTGCTGCTGAAGCAGCCAAAGATAGAGAGAAGAAGCGTGGGCTGTCATGGTCACCACAACTGGCCTCACCGTCAGCAGAGGAGGTGGAAGAGCTTAGCTGGTGGCCATGTCTGCTGGTGAAGGTCATGTGCTGTCATCATGGAACACCTTCTAAACCTAGGAGACCCCTTTTAAAGGCTTAAATGTTTATATTTGTCGTGCACATTACCAAGAAATATGTGCAGAATCTCACCGCCACATGTCAGCGTAAGAAAAACACCGACGCCGGAGAGAAACCTGACATCAAAAAGAAGTCTAATTCATCGCCTTTAAAGGTCGATATATAACAACGTCGCCAGGAAGAAGGAGCTAATAACTTGTGACAGACAAACTACAACCGGGGTCTGCGGGTCTGGTGCTCCGTTATCTCCGCCAGTATGAAAAGGTCTGAGTCTGTCTCCCCGATCCTGCGCCCGGTATCCGGGGTAGTCATGGAGACGTCTAAACAAGGGCTCCGGGGGCCACTTACTGAAAATGTTAAATGTTCAGAAGTCTAAATATGAAACTACAGGAGGAGATTGCAAGGTGGATGGAAGGTTTCTATGTAAAGACTATTAGGAGCTGGGAAGAGACAGCCGTAGCATTTCGTGTCCGCGGGGGACGGCCGCGCGCTCCTCTCATGCTCCGGATATTTGCTTTATTATTCGCCGGTGACATTGATGTTTCCACGTTGCGCAGTGGAGGTTTTTTCCTTCTATTGCTTTTTCAGATAAAACCTTTTGCTATTCTAAGCTTCAAAGATGAAAACGTATCTCGCCGCCGATGTGAGGGTAATCATCCTGGCGGACGGCGGGATACGGTATAATGGCGGGATGCAAATTTATGGCGTGAAGTTCTACAGGACAGACTGAAGGATTCCGAGGAATCCAGGAACAAAATGGTCAAATATTTCTTGGTTTTATAGCTAATACTTAATACACTGCACTAATCCCACTAGAAAGTGCTCTAATAATCCCACTAGGCAGTGCTCTAATAATCCCACTAGAAAGTGCTCTAATAATCCCACTAGGCAGTGCTCTAATAATCCCACTAGAAAGTGCTCTGATAATCCCACTAGAGAGTGCTCTAATAATCTGACTAGACAGTGCTCTAATAATCCCACTAGACAGTGCTCTAATAATCCCACTAGACAGTGCTCTAATCCAAATAGGCAGTGCTCTAATCTGACTAGACAGTGCACTAGTAATATCACTAGAAAGTGCTCTAATAATCCCACTAGACAGTGCTCTAATAATCCCACTAGACAGTGCTCTAATAATCCCACTAGAAAGTGCTCTAATAATCCCACTAGAAAGTGCTCTAATAATCCCACTAGGCAGTGCTCTAATCCAAAAAGGCAGTGCTCTAATCCCACTAGACAGTGCTCTAATCCCACTAGACAGTTCCCTATTCCAAATAGACAGATCTCTAATCCAACTAGACAGTGCTCTGATAATCCCACTAGACAGTGCTCTAATAATCCCACTAGACAGTGCTCTAATAATCCCACTAGACAGTGCTCTAATCCAAAAAGGCAGTGCTCTAATCTGACTAGACAGTGCACTAGTAATATCACTAGAAAGTGCTCTAATAATCCCACTAGACAGTGCTCTAATGATCCCACTAGACAGTGCTCTAATAATCCCACTAGAAAGTGCTCTAATAATCCCACTAGAAAGTGCTCCAATAATCCCACTAGGCAGTGCTCTAATCCAAATAGGCAGTGCTCTAATCCCACTAGACAGTGCTCTAATCCCACTAGACAGTTCCCTATTCCAAATAGACAGAGCTCTAATCCAACTAGACAGTGCTCTGTTAATCCCACTAGAGAGTGCTCTAATAATCTGACTAGACAGTGCTCTAATAATCCCACTAGACAGTGCTCTAATAATCCCACTAGACAGTGCTCTAATCCAAAAAGGCAGTGCTCTAATCTGACTAGACAGTGCACTAGTAATATCACTAGAAAGTGCTCTAATAATCCCACTAGACAGTGCTCTAATAATCCCACTAGACAGTGCTCTAATAATCCCACTAGAAAGTGCTCTAATAATCCCACTAGAAAGTGCTCTAATAATCCCACTAGGCAGTGCTCTAATCCAAATAGGCTGTGCTCTAATCCCACTAGACAGTGCTCTAATCCCACTAGACAGTTCCCTATTCCAAATAGACAGAGCTCTAATCCAACTAGACAGTGCTCTAATCCCACTAGACAGTGCTCTAATAATCCCACTAGACAGTGCTCTGATAATCCCACTAGAGAGTGCTCTAATAATCTGACTAGACAGTGCTCTAATAATCCCACTAGACAGTGCTCTAATAATCCCACTAGACAGTGCTCTAATCCAAATAGGCAGTGCTCTAATCTGACTATACAGTGCACTAGTAATATCACTAGAAAGTGCTCTAATAATCCCACTATAGAGTGCTCTAATAATCCCACTAGATAGTGCTCTAATAATCCCACAAGATAGTGCTCTAATAATCCCACAAGATAGTGCTCTAATAATCCCACTAGGCAGTGCTCTAATAATCCCACTAGACAGTGCTCTAATAATCCCACTGGACAGTGCTCTAATGCTAATAGGCAGTGCTTTAATCCCACTAGACAGTGCTTTAATAATCCTACTAGACAGTGCTCTAATCCCACTAGACAGGGCTCTAATAATCCCAAAAAACAGTGCTCTAATCCAAATAGGCAGTGTTCTTATCCCACAAATCAGTGCTGTAATCCAAATAGACAGTGCTCTAATCCCACTAGATAGTGCTCTAATAATCCCACTAGACATGTGTGATATCACGTGCATATGCTTTATGGGTGTGTATGTGATGTGTATATGATATATGTGTCTATACGTATTGTTTATATTCTGTATGTATATATAAATATATGACGTGTATTCGCTATGTGTGTATATGTGACGTGTATATGCCGTATGTGTGTATATGTGATGTGTATATGATGTATGTGTCTATATGTGATGGGTTTATGCTGTATGTATGTATACATGACATGTATATGTTGTATGTGTGTATACAGTACATGACGTGTACATCTGTATGTGTGTATATGTGATGTGTATATGCTGTATGTGTGTACATGTGATGTGTATATGCTATAGAAATGAGTGAGCAAGTGGCTTCTCATCTTTGAGAAGTTGCTGGCTGTATCGGGTCCGCTGGCGCTGGGACGGGCCCACTGCCCCGCCAGCCGTTCCCTCTTTCATGCCCCTTCACCTCCCCCACTTTAGTGGCGTCGAAGTCCTGATAAATCTTCCCCTATATGTGTGTATATATATGTGATGTGTATATTCTGTGTATGTATGTAGATAGGTAATGTGTATATGCTGTATGTGTGTGTATATGTGTATGGTTTGTATATAGTGTATGTGTGTGTAGAAAGTAGAAAAACCAGCGCTTCCGGAGACATTTGTAGTATAAAGATGAAAAAATTCTGTTTCTTTATTTGTTCCTCTTTAAAATCATAACACGGCAGTGTGCACATACAAGGATACACGGGGTAAATCCAACGCGTTTCGCTCAGATGAGCTTAGTCATGGATACATTTACAAGAAATTCTTACCTCTATTTAAACCTCGCGCTGATCAGTGGCGTGTGACGTCACGACCACGCCCCCGAATCACATGACGGACACAGAATGTGACGGCCACGTGACTGGGTCACATGATCGGGGCAGTCACGCCCCCTAACAACGGCATGGTAAGTTAAAAACATAATTACAATCGTTAAAACCAGCCTGAAAGGTCTAGTATGGAAAAAGACAAAGGAGTGCGCCTGTGTTGTATTATAACGTGATATTAAATACAAAGTATTAAATATAGATATACATATACAAAGCGTATTGGCGCTCGGAACCTAATGAACAATGACTTATGCGGCCAAACATGGGATACCCCCTGACACTCATCGTTAGTCGATAGGAGGACAAAAAAGTATGAAAAAAAGTATATATATGCAAAAAAGCGCTCAAAAAGAAATGGATAAGATATTAGCTGCCTGATCAATGTCAAGTAAGTGCGTGGATCCGGGTCTATGTCTACATAAAGTATATGATGCACTGCTGGCATATCTTAAGTCATATAGGGAAAAACTACATATGATATAATGGCCTGAAACCTCTAATAGCACAGGATTAAATCCTGTCTTAGGTTCAGACCAGACGGTTGTGTAGTTTTCAAAAGAAACATCCAATAGGTTTCCCTATTCATCAACTTTTTCTTATGGTCACCACCCCTAGTCGGTCTTACCACCTTTTCTATACCCATCCACTTGAAGTGTGTGTATATGTGTATGGTTTATATGTGCTGTATGTGTGTGTATATGTGTATGGTTTGTATGTGCTGTATGTGTGTGTATATGTGTATGGTTTGTATGTGCTGTATGT
This sequence comes from Engystomops pustulosus, assembly GCF_040894005.1. NCBI lineage: Eukaryota > Metazoa > Chordata > Amphibia > Anura > Leptodactylidae > Engystomops > Engystomops pustulosus. The sequence continues at coordinate 176,425,653 of NC_092417.1, read as the reverse complement.
GTGTGTATATGTGTATGGTTTGTATCTGCTGTATGTGTGTGTATATGTGTATGGTTTATATGTGCTGTATGTGTGTGTATATGTGTATGGTTTGTATGTGCTGTATGTGTGTGTATATGTGTATGGTTTGTATCTGCTGTATGTGTGTATGGGTATATATGATGTAACATCATATGTGTAAAGGGTTTTCACTGCCTGTTAATTTTTGAAGAGTTTACAGATGCTCTGCAGAGGGACCCAATCCCATGTACTATAGATAAACTTGTATCTCCAGTCTCACTGTTATCAAGCAAAAATTGGATATTTTATTGAACTCTCATAGCAAACATCCAAAAAGTGAAGTTTCGGTTTTGAATTGAATTGCTGTAGGTGTGTATATATGGTGTGCATATGCTGTAGGTGTGTATATATGGTGTGTATATGCTGTATGTGTGTATATATGGTGTGTATATGCTGTATGTGTGTATATATGGTGTGTATATGCTGCATGTGTGTATATATGGTGTGTATATGCTGCATGTGTGTATATATGGTGTGTGTATATGCTGCATGTGTATATATATGGTGTGTGTATATGCTGTAGGTGTGTATATATGGTGTGTGTATATGCTGTAGGTGTGTATATATGGTGTGTATATGCTGTAGGTGTGTATATATGGTGTGTATTTGCTGTGTGTATATATATATATATATATATATATATATATGGTGTGTATATGCTGTAGGTGTGTATATATGGTTTGTATATGCTGTATGTGTGTATATATGGTGTGTATATGCTGTAGGTGTGTATATACGGTGTGTATATGCTGTAGGTGTGTATATATGATGTGTATATGCTGTAGTTGTGTATATATGGTATGTATATTTTGAATGTATGTGTGTTTTGTCTGTATGTGTGTATATAGTGTGTTGATATTGTGTATGTTATAATAGGATTCATGTGTGTGTGTATAAGATGTATATTTACTGTATGGGTGTATAAGTGTATATTTACCGGTGCATAGTTTAAGTGCATAAATGTGTGTTCATGAGTGAAGAAATATGTGTTTACATGTGTGTACAAATATGTAACATTTTTAAGCGGAAGGGGAGCACCATGCATACATCTGCTATGGGTCCTAGCCTCTCCTAGTTACACCTGTGCTAATAATAATGCTATGCAGTGCACTAATATATCTATCTGATATTTCTATAGTGTACTGGACACTGAATACATTACAGAACTGGATAGCAGGGTTATTACAGAACTGGATAGCAGTATTTATAGAACACTATAAGAGGATAGATATATGATATAGATAGATTCTGTAGATGGATAAGTAACACCTTATGTGACCCTAGAGAATCAAATATTCCGACTGCGTCCGTTATGACTTACAATCTCAGTGAATGGTAACGAGTGATGAGTCTCTGTGTCTGGATTTCTGCTGGAACTAGATGTAAATTGCTGAGAGGAACAATGTCCAAATCAGAGGGGCTGGATGTGGGATAAAGCTGTGATTCTTCCTGCTCCTATGTGAAGAGTCAGACAGCGGTAACGTGTCTGTGACGCACACGATCGGATTTTCAGCGCCAGCTTTCACGCGACAGAAATCCGGGGCGTGGCCTTTGGACAACCCGATGGATTTGGAAAAAATGCGGAATTAAAAAAACTAAAAGAGTCACAAGATCAGCACTTACATGCACCGGGACGAAGAAGGTGAACTCCGGCGGACCTCGGCGCAGCAGCGACACCTGGTGGACATAGGGCGGACGGAGAACGTCGGAGAACGTGCCGCTGGATCGGGACTGGACCGGGTAATTAAATGTGCCCCAGAGGGTGCTCACCTGATGGCATCTTGTACAAATGGCTTATAAAATCATAGGACGTGTTGTGGTCTTCTCAGTTCAGTTGGATCAAAAGGCTGTGTAGTATTTGTAGGGGGTGTCACTAAACCTGTAGCTCCCACAGCTCTTAAATCCCAGGAAATACCGCTAAGGGTCCGGTGGACACAAATGAATACAAATTCAAAAAACAAGAGCTAACGTGGGGCGCTGGTTGTGCACTCTCCCAAACAGTCAAATACTCCAAACAAGCCTGAAGTGGGTAAATTTATTGAAACGAAATAAAATTGCATAAAATCGATAACAAGGATATAAAATATGCAGTCCTTTGTGAATACCAGCGCCCCACATTAGCTCGTGTTTTTTTGCATTTTTATTCGATTGTATCCACCTTGTCTGATCCCAGCACTGATACATTTCACAAACGGGATTCTTTCGGAATCTTACAGACTCAGCTCTGCTACATCTAAGAAACTCAGTTCAACTGCATTTGACGTAGTGATTTTCTATGCGACAAACTCAGCTCCGCTACAGCAGACCCCTGTCCTGTATGGCGAGGGCTCAGCCTGTAACCCTATATGTACAGGCGTAGCCTCTTTAGGATGTACACGTTCTATGGTCGGTCCTTAAGAGGTTAAGGAATCAGTAAAAATGGATAAAAATGATTCGGCCTCAGATGCAGAAAAACAAGTGATTTTTGTAGTTTGTGGTGATGGAGTGAAGCTCACAGAGGATGTAACAAGTGCTCATCCAGACTCCATGAGAGGTCATCCAGACACAGCGAGACCCCGTCCCTCGGCAGGGGGCTCTCCAGCTGAGCACAGCGCTCTGCCAGGAACTTCTCTCCATTGGCTCCAGTCAGACTATTACAGTCAAAGTGAATTCCGAAACTTCGAGTAACGGTGGATAAGTGTGAGATACAATCCGGGTCCAGCACATGGATGGAGCGAAGGAGGAGGATGGGGTGGGGGGGTGATGACTTCACAAGGGGGGTCATTACAGGAACAATGACAACTCTGATGGCATCAAACCGAGTCCCATTTACTTCCTAAATTTCTCATCATAATTAGAAGAAGAAAACATCCATCTCAGCGGTGGCGGCACATTGGAAACACCGGAGGGCGCATTTCTCTATAACTGACGCAGAGCAGAACCGGGCTGGACGCAGGATTTGGGGGGGGGGGGAGCGATTGGGGGCTCCTAGTGAAACTGCTAACATAATGTATTAAGAATTCTTATTAACTGCAACATTGTATCCGGAGAAATTCTGCAACTTTGTAATAGACCGTAACATCAGTAATGGCATCATCCTCTGTGCGTGGTCTGCGGCTGAGCTGATTGTAGCTCAGTCTTTCTATACCTCTGCAGTGTGAACACGAGTTTAGCTGGCTATGCTTTTGTCCTTTTCTCAGTTTTTTTGCACTTATGTGTAGGGAGGGATTGTCGACCAGTTGTCCTGTACCTCCTAGGTTATGTAAGGCAAGAAGGTAGGTTGCTAAGTTCAGTATTAGGGCTCACAGACTTTTCTGTGTTCCTGTACATAGAATTTATGATATAATTCAAGTAGTTTTCAAAACTCTGCATTCACAATGCTTACCATGCTGAAAGTAGGGACACCTGCCCTTGACCCACCCTGAAACTTGTCCCCTAGTGTGTCTCTGAAGTATATTACTTGTCCTCACAGATTGCACCTGTCTACCTCACACAGCAGCCTCAGTGGTGGAGCAGGGAGCCGGGCGCCATTGCAGTCAACTCCACCAGTGCCTCCAAGAAGCCCAGGACTTACCTGCCACCACCTGGGACAGTGGCACTTACCCAAAAATCCAAAGCTGGATACTTGGGAACCTGTAAAAGGTGGTAAAATTCAGTCTCACTGTTTACCTTTATGGTGTTTGGGAATTGAAATTTCCATGGAAATGTCACACAAATGCGAGGGAGCGGGTGTAAGAAGCTGCATGTGATCAGCAATGTATCACCTAGAGCTGTAATGTATGATATCCACGGCAACATCATAGAACATCTGGCTGCGGCTGTAAAATACCATGGGACAACCGTGATGTGTGAACGGAGCCCATTAGGGACAACTAATTGCCTCATTACACCAAATGGGAATCCAAAGCTGTAAAAGCGACAGATGAGAAATGTTCTGCTTTTTAGCATAAATATCCACAATATCTGTAACAGTACATGGTGTATACACTGGCAGCTCACTGTATATAGGGGGTGTAGTCACAGAGAGGTCAGAGCACCCATGCTGACCCCTGACCACTGCTGGCTATGATAGAAAGGTGTCAGGACACACAGGACATGGCAGCTCGCTGTGTATGGGGGGTGTAGTCACAGAGGGGTCAGAGCGCCCATGCTGACCCCTGACCACTGCTGGCTATGATAGAAAGGTGTCAGGACACAGGACATGGCAGCTCGCTGTGTATGGGGGGTGTAGTCACAGAGGGGTCAGAGCCCCCATGCTGACTTCTGACCACTGCTGGCTATGATAGAAAGGTGTCAGGACACACAGGACATGGCAGCTCGCTGTGTATGGGGGGTGTAGTCACAGAGGGGTCAGAGCACCCATGCTGACCCCTGACCACTGCTGGCTATGATAGAAAGGTGTCAGGACACAGGACATGGCAGCTCGCTGTGTATGGGGGGTGTAGTCACAGAGAGGTCACAGCCCCCATGCTGACCCCTGACCACTGCTGGCTATGATAGAAAGGTGTCAGGACACACAGGACATGGCAGCTCGCTGTGTATGGGGGGTGTAGTCACAGAGAGGTCAGAGCACCCATGCTGACCCCTGACCACTGCTGGCTATAATAGAAAGGTGTCAGGACACACAGGACATGGCAACTCGCTATGTATGGGGGATGTAGTCACAGAGGGGTGAGAGCACCCATGCTGACCCCTGACCACTGCTGGCTATGATAGAAAGGTGTCAGGATACAGGACATGGCAGCTCGCTGTGTATGGGGGGTGTAGTCACAGAGGGGTCAGAGCACCCATGCTGACCCCTGACCACTGCTGGCTATGATAGAAAGGTGTCAGGACACACAGGACATGGCAGCTCGCTGTGTATGGGGGGTGTAGTCACAGAGGGGTCAGAGCGCCCATGCTGACCCCTGACCACTGCTGGCTATGTTAGAAAGGTGTCAGGACACACAGGACATGGCAGCTCGCTGTGTATGGGGGGTGTAGTCACAGAGAGGTCAGAGCGCCCATGCTGACCCCTGACCACTGCTGGCTATGATAGAAAGGTGTCAGGACACACAGGACATGGCAGCTCGCTGTGTATGGGGGTGTAGTCACAGAGGTCAGAGCACCCATGCTGACCCCTGACCACTGCTGGCTATGATAGAAAGGTGTCAGGACACACAGGACATGGCAGCTCGCTGTGTATGGGGGGTGTAGTCAAAGAGGGGTCAGAGCACCCATGCTGACCCCTGACCACTGCTGGCTATGATAGAAAGGTGTCAGGACACACAGGACATGGCAGCTCGCTGTGTATGGGGGTGTAGTCACAGAGAGGTCAGAGCGCCCATGCTGACCCCTGACCACTGCTGTCTATGATAGAAAGGTGTCAGGACACACAGGACATGGCAGCTTGCTGTATATAGGGGGTGTAGTCACAGAGGGGTCAGAGCGCCCATGCTGACCCCTGACCACTGCTGGCTATGATAGAAAGGTGTCAGGACACACAGGACATGGCAGCTCGCTGTGAATGGGGGGTGTAGTCACAGAGGGGTCAGAGCGCCCATGCTGACCCCTGACCACTGCTGGCTATGATAGAAAGGTGTCAGGACACAGAGGACATGGCAGCTCACTGTGTATGGGGGATGTAGTCACAGAGGGGTCAGAGCGCCCATGCTGACCCCTGACCACTGCTGGCTATGATAGAAAGGTGTCAGGACACACAGGACATGGTTGGTCGCTGTGTATGGGGGATGTAGTCACAGACGGGTCAGAGCGCCCATGCTGACCCCTGACCACTGCTGGCTATGATAGAAATGTGTCAGGACACACAGGACATGGCAGCTCACTGTGTATGGAGGGTGTAGTCACAGAGGGGTCAGAGCACCCATGCTGACCCCTGACCACTGCTGGCTATGATAGAAAGGTGTCAGGACACACAGGACATGGCAGCTCGCTGTGTATGGGGGGTGTAGTCAAAGAGGGGTCAGAGCACCCATGCTGACCCCTGACCACTGCTGGCTATGATAGAAAGGTGTCAGGACACACAGGACATGGCAGCTCGCTGTGTATGGGGGTGTAGTCACAGAGAGGTCAGAGCGCCCATGCTGACCCCTGACCACTGCTGGCTATGATAGAAAGGTGTCAGGACACACAGGACATGGCAGCTTGCTGTATATAGGGGGTGTAGTCACAGAGGGGTCAGAGCGCCCATGCTGACCCCTGACCACTGCTGGCTATGATAGAAAGGTGTCAGGACACACAGGACATGGCAGCTCGCTGTGAATGGGGGGTGTAGTCACAGAGGGGTCAGAGCGCCCATGCTGACCCCTGACCACTGCTGGCTATGATAGAAAGGTGTCAGGACACACAGGACATGGCAGCTCGCTGTGTATGGGGGATGTAGTCACAGAGGGGTCAGAGCGCCCATGCTGACCCCTGACCACTGCTGGCTATGATAGAAAGGTGTCAGGACACACAGGACATGGTTGGTCGCTGTGTATGGGGGATGTAGTCACAGACGGGTCAGAGCGCCCATGCTGACCCCTGACCACTGCTGGCTATGATAGAAATGTGTCAGGACACACAGGACATGGCAGCTCACTGTGTATGGAGGGTGTAGTCACAGAGGGGTCAGAGCACCCATGCTGACCCCTGACCACTGCTGGCTATGATAGAAAGGTGTCAGGACACACAGGACATGGCAGCTCGCTGTGTATGGGGGGTGTAGTCACAGAGAGGTCAGAGCACCCATGCTGACCCCTGACCACTGCTGGCTATGACAGAAAGGTGTCAGGACACACAGGACATGGCAGCTCGCTGTGTATGGGGGGTGTAGTCACAGAGAGGTCAGAGCGCCCATGCTGACCCCTGACCACTGCTGGCTATGATAGAAAGGTGTCAGGACACACAGGACATGGCAGCTCGCTGTGTATGGGGGGTGTAGTCACAGAGGGGTCAGAGCGTCCATGCTGACCCCTGACCACTGCTGGCTATGATAGAAAGGTGTCAGGACACACAGGACATGGCAGCTCGCTGTGTATGGGGGATGTAGTCACAGAGGGGTCAGAGCACCCATGCTGACCCCTGACCACTGCTGGCTATGATATAAAGGTGTCAGGACACACAGGACATGGCAGCTCGCTGTGTATGGGGGGGTGTAGTCACAGAGAGGTCAGAGCACCCATGCTGACCCCTGACCACTACTGGCTATGATAGAAAGGTGTCAGGACACACAGGACATGGCAGCTCGCTGTGTATGGGGGGTGTAGTCACAGAGGGGTCAGAGCGCCCATGCTGACCCCTGACCACTGCTGGCTATGATAGAAAGGTGTCAGGACACACAGGACATGGCAGCTTGATGTGTATGGGGGGTGTAGTCACAGAGGGGTCAGAGCGCCCATGCTGACCCCTGACCACTGCTGGCTATGATAGAAAGGTGTCAGGACACAGGACATGGCAGCTCGCTGTGTATGGGGGGTGTAGTCACAGAGGGGTCAAGCACCCATGCTGACCCCTGACCACTGCTGGCTATGATAGAAAGGTGTCAGGACACACAGGACATGGCAGCTCGCTGTGTATGGGGGGTGTAGTCACAGAGGGGTCAGAGCGCCCATGCTGACCCCTGACCATTGCTGGCTATGATAGAAAGGTGTCAGGACACACAGGACATGGCAGCTCGCTGTGTATGGGGGGTGTAGTCACAGAGGGGTCAGAGCGCCCATGCTGACCACTCACCACTGCTGGCTATGATAGAAAGGTGTCAGGACACACAGGACATTGCAGCTCGCTGTGAATGGGGGGTGTAGTCACAGAGGGGTCAGAGCGCCCATGCTGACCCCTGACCACTGCTGGCTATGATAGAAAGGTGTCAGGACACACAGGACATGGCAGCTCGCTGTGTATGGGGGGTGTAGTCACAGAGGGGTCAGAGCGCCCATGCTGACCCCTGACCACTGCTGGCTATGATAGAAAGGTGTCAGGACACACAGGACATGGCAGCTCCCTGTGTATAGGGGATGTAGTCACAGAGGGGTCAGAGCGCCCATGCTGACCGCTGACAACTGCTAGCTATGATAGAAAGGTGTCAGGACACACAGGACATGGCAGCTCGCTGTGTATGGGGGATGTAGTCACAGAGGGGTCAGAGCACCCATGCTGACCCCTGACCACTGCTGGCTATGATATAAAGGTGTCAGGACACACAGGACATGGCAGCTCGCTGTGTATTGGGGGGTGTAGTCACAGAGAGGTCAGAGCACCCATGCTGACCCCTGACCACTGCTGGCTATGATAGAAAGGTGTCAGGACACACAGGACATGGCAGCTCGCTGTTTATGGGGGGTGTAGTCACAGAGGGGTCAAGCACCCATGCTGACCCCTGACCACTGCTGGCTATGATAGAAGGTGTCAGGACACACAGGATATGGCAGCTCGCTGTGTATGGGGGTGTAGTCACAGAGGGGTCAGAGCGCCCATGCTGACCCCTGACCACTGCTGGCTATGATAGAAAGGTGTCAGGACACACAGGACATGGCAGCTCGCTGTGTATGGGGGGGTGCAGTCACAGAGAGGTCAGAGCACCCATGCTGACCCCTGACCACTGCTGGCTATGATAGGAAGGTGTCAGGACACACAGGACATGGCAGCTCGCTGTGTTTGGGGGGTGTAGTCACAGAGGGGTCAAGCACCCATGCTGACCCCTGACCACTGCTGGCTATGATAGACGGTGTCAGGACACACAGGACATGGCAGCTCGCTGTGTATGGGGGGGTGTAGTCACAGAGAGGTCAGAGCACCCATGCTGACCCCTGACCACTGCTGGCTATGATAGAAAGGTGTCAGGACACACAGGACATGGCAGCTCGCTGTGAAGGGGGGGTGTAGTCACAGAGGGGTCAGAGCGCCCATGCTGACCCCTGACCACTGCTGGCTATGATAGAAAGGTGTCAGGACACAGGACATGGCAGCTCGCTGGGTATGGGGGGTGTAGTCACAGAGGGGTCAGAGCGCCCATGCTGACCCCTGACCACTGCTGGCTATGATAGAAAGGTGTCAGGACACACAGGACATGGCAGCTCGCTGTGTATGGGGGATGTAGTCACAGAGGGGTCAGAGCACCCATGCTGACCCCTGACCACTGCTGGCTATGATATAAAGGTGTCAGGACACACAGGACATGGCAGCTCGCTGTGTATGGGGGGGTGTAGTCACAGAGAGGTCAGAGCACCCATGCTGACCCCTGACCACTGCTGGCTATGATAGAAAGGTGTCAGGACACACAGGACATGACAGCTCGCTGTGTATGGGGGGTGTAGTCACAGAGGGGTCAGAGCGCCCGTGCTGACCCCTGACCACTGCTGGCTATGATAGAAGGTGTCAGGACACACAGGACATGGCAGCTCGCTGTTTATGGGGGGTGTAGTCACAGAGGGGTCAAGCACCCATGCTGACCCCTGACCACTGCTGGCTATGATAGAAGGTGTCAGGACACACAGGACATGGCAGCTCGCTGTGTATGGGGGGTGTAGTCACAGAGGGGTCAGAGCACCCATGCTGACCCCTGACCACTGCTGGCTATGATAGAAAGGTGTCAGGACACACAGGACATGGCAGCTCGCTGTGAAGGGGGGGTGTAGTCACAGAGGGGTCAGAGCGCCCATGCTGACCCCTGACCACTGCTGGCTATGAAAGAAAGGTGTCAGGACACAGGACATGGCAGCTCGCTGGGTATGGGGGGTGTAGTCACAGAGGGGTCAGAGCACCCATGCTGACCCCTGACCACTGCTGGCTATGATAGAAAGGTGTCAGGACACACAGGACATGGCAGCTCGCTGTGTATGGGGGGTGTAGTCACAGAGGTGTCAGAGCACCCATGCTGACCCCTGACCACTGCTGGCTATGATAGAAAGGTGTCAGGACACACAGGACATGGCAGCTCGCTGTGTATGGGGGGTGTAGTCACAGAGGGGTCTGAGCGCCCATGCTGACCCCTGACCACTGCTGGCTATGATAGAAAGGTGTCAGGACACACAGGGCATGGCAGCTCACTGTGTATGGGGGTGGAGTCACAGAGGGGTCAGAGCGCCCATGCTGACCCCTGACCACTGCTGGCTATGATAGAAAGGTGTCAGGACACACAGGACATGGCAGCTCGCTGTGTATGGGGGGGTGTAGTCACAGAGGGGTCAGAGCGCCCATGCTGACCCCTGACCCCTGCTGGCTATGATAGAAAGGTGTCAGGACACACAGGACATGGCAGCTCGCTGTGTATGGGGGGTGTAGTCACAGAGGAGTCAGAGCACCCATGCTGACCCTTGACCACTGCTGGCTATGATAGAAAGGTGTCAGGACACAGGAAAAGGCAGCTCGCTGTGAAGGGGGGGTGTAGTCACAGAGGGGTCAGAGCGCCCATGCTGAGCCCTGACCACTGCTGGCTATGATAGAAAGGTGTCAGGACACACAGGACATGGCAGCTCGCTGTGTATGGGGAGTGTAATCACAGAGAGGTCAGAGCACCCATGCTGACCCCTGACCACTGCTGGCTATGATAGAAAGGTGTCAGGACACACAGGACATGGCAGCTCGCTGTGTATGGGGGGTGTAGTCACAGAGGGGTCAGAGCGCCCATGCTGACCCCTGACCACTGCTGGCTATGATAGAAAGGTGTCAGGACACACAGGACATGGCAGCTCGCTGTGTATGGGGGGTGTAGTCACAGAGGGGTCTGAGCGCCCATGCTGACCCCTGACCACTGCTGGCTATGATAGAAAGGTGTCAGGACACACAGGGCATGGCAGCTCACTGTGTATGGGGGTGGAGTCACAGAGGGGTCAGAGCACCCATGCTGACCCCTGACCACTGCTGGCTATGATAGAAAGGTGTCAGGACACACAGGACATGGCAGCTCGCTGTGTATGGGGGGGTGTAGTCACAGAGGGGTCAGAGCGCCCATGCTGACCCCTGACCCCTGCTGGCTATGATAGAAAGGTGTCAGGACACACAGGACATGGCAGCTCGCTGTGTATGGGGGGTGTAGTCACAGAGGAGTCAGAGCACCCATGCTGACCCTTGACCACTGCTGGCTATGATAGAAAGGTGTCAGGACACACAGGACATGGCAGCTCGCTGTGTATGGGGGGGTGTAGTCACAGAGGGGTCAGAGTGCCCATGCTGACCCCTGACCACTGCTGGCTATGATAGAAAGGTGTCAGGACACAGGAAAAGGCAGCTCGCTGTGAAGGGGGGGTGTAGTCACAGAGGGGTCAGAGCGCCCATGCTGAGCCCTGACCACTGCTGGCTATGATAGAAAGGTGTCAGGACACACAGGACATGGCAGCTCGCTGTGTATGGGGAGTGTAATCACAGAGAGGTCAGAGCACCCATGCTGACCCCTGACCACTGCGGGCTATGATAGAAAGGTGTCAGGACACACAGGACATGGCAGCTCGCTGTGTATGGGGGGTGTAGTCACAGAGGTGTCAGAGCACCCATGCTGACCCCTGACCACTGCTGGCTATGATAGAAAGGTGTCAGGACACACAGGACATGGCAGCTCACTGTGTATGGGGGTGGAGTCACAGAGGGGTCAGAGCGCCCATGCTGACCACTGACCACTGCTGGCTATGATAGAAAGGTGTCAGGACACACAGGACATGGCAGCTCGCTGTGTATGGGGGGTGTAGTCACAGAGGGGTCAGAGCGCCCATGCTGACCCCTGACCACTGCTGGCTATGATAGAAATGTGTCAGGACACACAGGACATGGCAGCTCGCTGTGTATGGGGGGTGTAGACACAGAGAGGTCAGAGCGCCCATGCTGACCCCTGACCACTGCTGGCTATGATAGAAAGGTGTCAGGACACACAGGACATGGCAGCTGGCTGTGTATGGGGGGTGTAGTCACAGAGGGGTCAGAGCGCCCATGCTGACCCCTGACCACTGCTGGCTATGATAGAAAGGTGTCAGGACACACAGGACATGGCAGCTCACTGTGTATGGGGGGTGTAGTCACAGAGGGGTCAGAGCGCCCATGCTGACCCCTGACCACTGCTGGCTATGATAGAAAGGTGTCAGGACACACAGGACATGGCAGCTCGCTGTGTATGGGGGGTGTAGTCACAGAGGGGTCAGAGCGCCCATGCTGATCCCTGACCACTGCTGGCTATGATAGAAATGTGTCAGGACACACAGGACATGGCAGCTCGCTGTGTATGGGGGGTGTAGTCACAGAGGGGTCAGAGCACCCATGCTGACCCCTGACCACTGCTGGCTATGATAGAAAGGTGTCAGGACACAGGACATGGCAGCTCGCTGTGTATGGGGGGTGTAGTCACAGAGAGGTCAGAGCACCCATGCTGACCCCTGACGGCTATGATAGAAAGGTGTCAGGACACACAGGACATGGCAGCTCACTTTGTATGGGGGGTGTAGTCACAGAGGGGTCAGAGCGCCCATGCTGACCCCTGACCACTGCTGGCTATGATAGAAAGGTGTCAGGACACAGGACATGGCAGCTCACTGTGTATGGGGGGTGTAGTCACAGAGGGGTCAGAGCACCCATGCTGACCCCTGACCACTGCTGGCTATGATAGAAAGGTGTCAGGACACACAGGACATGGCAGCTCGCTGTGTATGGGGGATGTAGTCACAGACGGGTCAGAGCACCCATGCTGACCCCTGACCACTGCTGGCTATGATAGAAAGGTGTCAGGACACACAGGACATGGCAGCTCGCTGTGTATGGGGGATGTAGTCACAGAGGGGTCAGAGCGCCCATGCTGACCCCTGACCACTGCTGGCTATGATAGAAAGGTGTCAGGACACACAGGACATGGCAGCTCGCTGTGTATGGGGGGTGTAGTCACAGAGAGGTCAGAGCGCCCATGCTGACCCCTGACCACTGCTGGCTATGATAGAAAGGTGTCAGGACACACAGGACATGGCAGCTCACTGTATATGGGGGGTGTAGTCACAGAGGGGTCAGAGCGCCCATGCTAACCCCTGACCACTGCTGGCTATGATAGAAAGGTGTCAGGACACACAGGACATGGCAGCTCCCTGTGTATGGGGGTGTAGTCACAGACGGGTCAGAGCGCCCATGCTGACCCCTGACCACTGCTGGCTATGATAGAAAGGTGTCAGGACACACAGGACATGGCAGCTCACTGTATATGGGGGGTGTAGTCACAGAGGGGTCAGAGCGCCCATGCTAACCCCTGACCACTGCTGGCTATGATAGAAAGGTGTCAGGACACACAGGACATGGCAGCTCCCTGTGTATGGGGGTGTAGTCACAGACGGGTCAGAGCGCCCATGCTGACCCCTGACCACTGCCAAATGTGCCCCAACTAGGCACATTAGGATTAAGACTGAACCATGTAGTATTTAAAGAGAATGTCCTGACCTGTTGGATTGTGTTCCCCATGTATGTGTTACTTGTCTCCAAGGCACCAGGATGACTGATGGAAAGAAGATCAGATGGTTGATAGATTGTAATGCTCGGTGCAATGATGTGCCAGGAATCGTTGGGTCTCTGCATCATATAGAATCTACAGTGACACCTCCCACCTACCTGAACACTGTAGAGACCATCACTGTGTTGCCCCCTTATCACAGTAGATTCTGTATATTAGATAATATCCCAATTGCATAGAAGAAACTCTCCTGGAGTGGTCTGAAATGGGGACTTCTTCTTGGATCAGCTGTAATCTGCTAGATACCACCGAACGCCGGTGGAAGTTTTGGACAGTCCGTGCCTCAGTGGGTTCAGATTCTGGAGTTTGCACATGACAGCACAATGCAATCCTGCTCTGTGTATACAATCCTGCTCTGTGTATACAATCCTGCTCTGTGTATGCATCCCTGCTCTGTGTATACAATCCTGCTCTGTGTATACATCCCTGCTCTGTGTATGCATCCCTGCTCTGTGTATACAATCCTGCTCTGTGTATGCATCCCTGCTCTGTGTATACAATCCTGCTCTGCGTGTACAATCCTGTTCTGCCTATACAACCCTGATCTGCGTATACAATGCTACTCTGCGTATACAACCCTGCTCTGTGTATGCAATCCTGCTTCTATGGCCCCAAATCGCCTAGAGAAGGGGCCAGGGACTGTGGGGGATTTCGGTGGTTCGCCAGTTTAAAAAAGGCGGTTTCTGGCGATTGGCCCCCTCCTTTCTGGGCGGCCACCTAAGGGTGGGCTCAGCTAGGGGAAGTGGGCCGCACTACGGCTATAAAAGTTTGAGGACACGTGGGGGGGGCCTCTTTCCTTCTACCTTCAGGATCAACAAGGTGTGAAGTCTAAGACCCCCCCTACGTGCCATCACTTACCCAGATTGTCGCCATGTCCCTCATTCTGGATGAACAAGTGATGGACCGGATCGCCAGGGAAGGATCAGGCTGGCTGGATGTCCTCATCAAGCGCAGCGCTGCCCAGAAGGAACATCAGGGGGCCGGACCGGCGCCTGCATCACCCCCCCAGGTACCAGGCCTGCCGGATGCCTCTGCCTGTCAGGCATCGGCCGAACGCGGCACCCGGCCACCAGCCGGCACGCCGCAGCAGCGATCCCCCCGCTCCTCACCTCCTCCTCTGGGGACCCCCGATGTGCTCCCTGGCAGCGCGGCATCTGTGACAGCTCCTGAGCGGAGCGAAGAGAGAGGGCGGCCCGTGCGCCGCATCAGGCCTCCAAACCGCCTCAGCCCCGGGTTCCCCCCCAGCACCAGGAGACGCGGAGCGGCAGGGAAGAAGAATCCCTCGCCGCAGGTTATGGGCTCGCCGGCACCCTGCAGCACAGCTGATCAGTGTGGGCTCCGGCCTGTCACTGCTCCTGGGGGTAAGAAGCGCGGTCCGCACAAATCCCCCACCCCCCCCAACTCTGCCCCATCCCAGCTCCCTTATTGTAATCCCCCCCCCCTCCTCCCCCAGGCCAAAAACCCCCCAGAGGCATGAAAAAAGCCTCCCCCTGTACCTCCATGCTGCCTCCACTCCTCCTCGGCACATGTCTCCGCGGTACAGGGCTTCCTCTGCTCCCTCCCCCTCAGGCAGTGAATCATGTAATGACACATTTCGGACACTAGATGTCGCCCCACCATCCTATCTTCCCCATCCCAGCCATGGTAGGAGGGATGCCAGACCCGCCACTTACCATCGCCAAAGCTACAGCGGCGCTGACCTCCGAAGGTCACGCCGCATTTTCGTAGCCGACTCGGGTTCTGAATATTCTCCAGCAGGTTTCATCAGTCGCAAGCATCAAAGGAGCCGCCGCGACAGAGTTACCAGCTCCTCGTCCTCTGATTCAGGTGGCCGTCATGCGGCGCACTTTCATAGAAGTGGTTCCCGCCACGACTACTACCACCGATATCAGGAGCCGACCCGTCATCACTCAAAGAGGTCAAGAGCATCTTCCAGCTTCCCGCCACAGCGTTGCTACCCGCCACGCAGCAGACCGTCCAGCGGTGGTGCAGCAAGAAGATCGCCGCCACGCCAGTCTCCTGCTTCACAGCAGTCGGCACCGCCACGTCAGTCTCCTGCTCCCCAGCAGTCGGCTCCCCAGGACCAGCCCACAGCGCAAGGACAGACAGCGCTCCCCATTCCGGTTGATCTACCTTCTGCTGCGAACGGTGAGTTCAGTGGTCTTCCCTTGTGGTCGGCCATTACCTCTGCACCGCAGAATACTAACACTGACACCACACACATGATATCATCCCTTAAATCGGTTCTATCTCAATTAGAATCAAACCAGCAAGGGTTAGGGGTTAATGCACAAGCACAGCCCAATATTAACGTAGGGGCGGGTAATACATTTAGGGATACAATGTTTTGCGCGGTAGCCCCCTTAGGTAAATATGTCCCTGAAGAAGTGAAGAATAAAATTCAGAAGGGAGAATATGTTGATATTTGGTCCCTGCTCAATGTCGACCACATCTCGGTCGACAAGGAGAGAATTTTTGAAAAAGGTTCGGAAAAAAAGGTTAAGGCTTCAAAAACCCTACACAATTGGCTGCAGGCTTTTGCGGTGATGGCCTCCATTATCACCCAAAAATCTCCAGCCTCGGCCCCGGATTTATTCGTTTATATGGACACAATTCTAAATGCGTTTAAACTTCACGGGGGCACCGCTTGGTGGAGGTACGACGAGGAGTTTCGTCGCAGCCTATCACTTAACCCCAGTATCGGCTGGGCGTCCAAGGCTACGGACGTCTGGTTACAGCTGATACTGGCACAACGCTCACAACGGCCCTTTTCAGGGGCCACCGCAGGGCCAGCTCAGCAGTCTGCCCCTGCGGGTCACAAACCCACCGGAGCATGCTGGCTGTATAACGAGGGCCATTGCAGATTCTACAACTCATGCAGATTTAGGCACGAGTGTTCAATCTGCGGTGGTAATCACTCAGCCTTGCGTTGCTACCGCAAAAACAAAACAAACTCCTGCCTGTCCCAATCCACGAACCCCGGTGAACGTGCACAGGCTCGCTCACTGGCTAAAGTTATATCCCAAGAAACGGGAAGCAAGCCTTCTTGAAGGGGGTTTTCTTCTTGGTTTCTTTATCCCGCACCAACCTTCCACTACCCTTTTTATGTGCAGTAATTTGATATCTGTCCGGGAAAACCCCCTCTTGGCTCTTCAAAAAGTTTCAAAAGAGGTTCAATTAGGCAGAATGGCCGGCCCCTTTGTAGACCCCCCTTTTTTCAACTTTAGGGTTTCTCCTCTTGGCCTGGTCCCTAAAAAGGAAACGGGATCGTTTAGATTAATCCATCACTTATCTTTCCCCAAGGGTGCGTCGGTAAATGACGACATCTCAAAGGAGGATGCAGCTGTATCCTATGTTTCGTTCGACCAGGCCGTAAATTTGGTCAGGCAGGCGGGCCAAGGGGCCCTCTTAGCCAAATCTGACATAGAGTCTGCCTTTAGGTTGTTGCCAGTTCACCCATCATGCTTCCATCTCTTAGGGTGCTATCTTGAGGGCCACTATTATTATGACATGTGTCTTCCCATGGGCTGCTCCATCTCATGTTACTATTTTGAAGTATTCAGCAGTTTCTTGGAGTGGATCTTGGGCTATGACACAGGTCTTTTTTCCATCACCCATTACCTGGACGATTTCTTATTTGTTGGCGAACGGGATTCCGAATCTTGCTCCTTTCTCTTGCGGAGGTTTACTTCGTTGATGGAGTACATCGGAGTTCCGTTATCCGCGGATAAGACAGTCGGGCCGGTCACCAACCTTTCCTTCCTGGGAATTGAGTTGGATACAGTGGAGATGACATTTAGACTCCCAAGCGACAAGATATCTCGCTTGAGGCAAGAAATAAGCTTTCTCTTAGGCAAACGAAAGGCTACTCTGCGGCAATTCCAGGTCTTACTGGGCCTGCTGAATTTTTCTTGCAGAGTCATCCCAATGGGCCGTGCTTTTTCCCGGCGGTTATCCCTGGCCACGAAAGGAGTAATACAACCAACACACTTCATTAGAGTGACTAATCCCCTTAAGGAAGATTTGCGGGTTTGGCAAGTTTTTCTTCAGGATTTTAATGGGTCTGGGATCCTTCAGGAAGCAGAAACCGACAGCGTTTCTTTAGGCTTTTCCATTTCCGCCACGGGTAGTGGCTTTGCCACTATCTTGGGCAATGAATGGTGCAGGGAGAATTGGCCATCTTTATGGTTAAGACAGGGCCTTTATAAAAACACCACCCTCACACATCTCTTTGCATTAGTGGTCGCCATAGAAACGTGGGCTTCGGTTTTGGCCAACCACAGAGTACGTTTGTGGTCCGAAGATCGCGGTTTAGTGCACGCAGTTAATAGCCTTTCTTCCCCTTCATACCCGGTACTTGCGTTGCTCCGACACTTAGTCCTGCGGTGCTTGCAATTCAACATCTGGCTTAGGGCTAGGCATGTCCCGGAATTTTCGAACGACTCGGCTAATGCCTTGTCTCGTTCACAATTTCAGAGCTTCAGAGAACTCCATGGGTACCCGGCAGAGAAGGGCATTGCTTGCCCCCAGTCCTTATGGAAGCTGGTCGAGAACAGCTTGTAGCCTTGTTAAAAGGATCGGTGTCGGCAGCCACTTGGCAAAAGTACTCTTCTTCCTGGAAACAGTGGCTAGCCATCTCCGGCGGCTCTATACCCGCAGAGAAGGACCAACTTTTAAGGCACTCACTAGATTATCTTTCACACAGCAGGAGTCAAGGGGCGTCATTTTATAAGGCAAAGCACAGTTTAGCCGGACTGGCTTTTATGCTAAAAATTCACGACCGTCCTGATGTTACAAAGACATTTACCATAAAGCAAATTATGAAGGGCTGGAAAAAAGAAAAGTCTTTTCAAGATTCACGCAGACCGGTTTCACTGCCTTTATTCTCTCGTATTATTTCCATCTTGCACTTAGTATGCAGTGATGACTATGAAGTTTCCTTGTTTAGTTCAGCCTTTGCTATAGCATTTTTCGGGGCGCTACGGATCGGGGAGCTAGTTCCCCTCAGCGCGGTAAAATCGGGTGGTTTGCTACAATCGGACGTGCTAGCCAGCGATACTGGGGTAAAAATACGGATTCGCAAGTCAAAAACTGATGTGTTTGGTAGAGGAACATGGATTACAATACTTCCCATGTCTTCAAACCCATGCCCAGTTTCTTTGATTCGGAGATATGCCCATTTACGCCCAGCGGGACAGAATTTTTTACTGCACCTTTCAGGTTCCCCCTTATCCCGTTTCCAGTTTAGTGCGGTTTTTAAGAAAGCAATTCTTTTTTTGGGCCTAAACCCCAAAGAATTTGGCACTCACTCATTCCGCATTGGTGCGGCGACCACGGCGCACTCTTGTGGAATGAGTGAGGAAGCAATAAAAACACTCGGAAGATGGAAGTCGGATTGTTTTAAGTCATACATCCGACCAGATCTCAATCCCCTGTTTTAATTTGCTGTAACGTTATCGTTTAATTCTAGATTATGCTATCCTTCGTTTGTATTTTCAGGCCAGTTGACCCATGTATGGATTGTTGGAGACTCCTTCATCCACTGGGCACAGCGGAGGGCGGAAACTCGCCCATGCGGTGCGAATTTAGGTCTCAAGAATTCTAGGGTGCACTGGCGTGGCGTGCGCGGCATGCGCTGGACTCAGGTTCTACCGGAAGTAGTCGAGATAAGCAGGAGCTGCCGGGATAACGCGGTCCTCCTTTTCCATGCAGGCGGTAACGACTTGGCGCGTGTCAAGCTGGGTGAGCTCTTAGCCCTTATGAAAGAGGACCTTGCTCGTTTATCCTCCTTTTTTAGGAAAGTGACACTTGGCTGGTCCGAAATTGTCCCGCGTTGTCACTGGCGAGGCGCCCGCGATCACGAGGCAATTAATAGAGTCAGGAAGATTCTAAATATTAGAATCTCCAAGCACGTCTCGGATCTGGGTGGTGTGGCTGTTCGTCATTTAGAATTGGAGGGGGACAACAGGCACTTACTGATAGGTGACGGAGTTCACTTGAATCCAATTGGTTTGGACATTTTTATTGCCGGTCTACAGGAGTTGGCGGAGAAGGCGATCGCCTTGGGCAGTGGGGGGGGGGTCGCAGCCAGCGCTAGTGCGCATTGGCGGCTCCGTGGCGGAGGATATACATGCCCGAAGGCGAGGAAGACACCCACATGACGGCTGTCCGGCGGCAGCCGCCATCTCGGGAGAAGAGCTCCATACAATCAAGCCTGGCGGGCATTTAAATTATATTCTTTTGTTTTTTGTTTACATGTTTACCAACATTTTAACTCGTTAAAAAAGTTTACAAAGTTTAATTATATCTAAATAAAAATTGCTGTGGCCTACCCACATTCCCAAACCAAGAACATTTCTCCGCTTTTCTATTTTGAGATGGTTTTTAACTCGGGGGTTCAATGGCCATTTGTTTGGCTTAGATTACAAATCCCTGCAGTCCTGTGTATACAATCTTGCTCTGTGTATACAATCCTGCTCTGTGTATACAATCCTGCTCTGTGCATACAATCCTGCTTTGCGTATACAATCCTGCTCTATGTATACAATCCTGCTCTGCGTATACAATCCTGCTCTACGTATACAATCTTGCTCTGCATATACAATCCTGCTCTGTGTATACAACCCTGCTCTGCGTATACAATCCTGCTCTACGTATACAATCTTGCTCTGCATATACAATCCTGCTCTGTGTATACAATCCTGCTCTGTGTTTACAACCCTGCTCTGTGTATATAATCCGGCTCTGTGTATACAATCCTGCTATGCGTATAAAATCCTGCTCTGTGTATACAACCCTGCTCTGCGTATACAATGCTACTCTGCGTATACAATCCTGCTCTGTGTATACAATCCTGCTCTGTGTATACAACCCTGCTCTGCGTATACAATGCTACTCTGCGTATACAATCCTGCTCTGTGTATACAATCTTGCTCTGTCTATACAATCCTGCTCTGCGTATACAATCCTGCTCTGCGTATACAATCTTGCTCTGTGTATACAATCCTGCTCTGCGTATACAATCCTGCTCTGTGTATACAATCCTGCTTTGCGTATACAATCCTGCTCTACGTATACAATCTTGCTCTGCATATACAATCCTGCTCTGTGTATACAATCCTGCTCTGTGTTTACAACCCTGCTCTGTGTATACAATCCGGCTCTTTGTATACAATCCGGCTCTGTGTAAACAATCCTGCTCTGTGTATAAAATCCTGCTATGTGTATACAATCCTGCTCTGTGTAAACAATCCTGCTCTGTGTATACAATCCTGCTCTGTGTATACAATCCTGCTCTGTGTATACAATCCTGCTCTGCGTATACAATCCTGCTCTATGTATACAATCCTGCTCTACGTATACAATCTTGCTCTGTTTATACAATCCTGCTCTGTGTATACAATCCTGCTTTGCGTATACAATCCTGCTCTATGTATATAATCCTGCTCTGCGTATACAATCCTGCTCTACGTATACAATCTTGCTCTGCATATACAATCCTGCTCTGTGTATACAATCCTGCTCTGTGTTTACAACCCTGCTCTGTGTATACAATCCTGCTCTGTGTTTACAATCCGGCTCTTTGTATACAATCCTGCTCTGTGTATACAATCCTGCTCTGTGTTTACAACCCTGCTCTGTGTATACAATCCTGCTCTGTGTATACAATCCGGCTCTTTGTATACAACCCTGCTCTGCGTATATAATCCTGCTCTGCGTATACAATCCTTCTCTGTGTATATAATCCTGATCTGCGTATACAATCCTTCTCTGTGTATATAATCCTGATCTGCGTATACAATCCTGCTCTGTGTAAACAATCCTGCTCTGCGTATACAATCCTGCTCTGTGTATACAATCCTGCTCTGCGTATACAATCCTGCTCTATGTATACAATCCTGCTTTACGTATACAATCTTGCTCTGTTTATACAATCCTGCTCTGCGTATACAATCCGGCTCTGTGTATACAATCCTGCTCTGCGTATACAATCCTGCTCTGTTTATACAACCCTGCTCTGCGTATACAATCCTGCTCTGCGTATACAATCCTGCTCTGTATATGCAATCCTGCTCTGCATATACAATCCTGCTCTGTGTATACAATCCAGCTCTGCATATACAATCCTGCTCTTTGTATACTCCTGCTCTGTGTTTACAATCCTGCTCTGCGTATACAATCCTGCTCTGCGTATACAATCCTGCTATGTGTATACAATCTTGCTCTGCGTATACAATCTTGCTCTGCGTATAAAATCCTGCTCTGTGTATACAATCCTGCTCTGTATATACAATCCTGCTATGTGTATACAATCCTGCTCTGCATATACAATCCTGCTCTGCGTATACAATCCAGCTCTGCATATACAATCCTGCTCTTTGTATACTCCTGCTCTGTGTTTACAATCCTGCTATGTGTATACAGTCTTGCTCTGCGTATACAATCTTGCTCTGCTTATAAAATCCTGCTCTGTGTATACAATCCTGCTATGTGTATACAATCCTGCTCTGCGTATACAATCCTGCTCTGCATATACAATCCTGCTCTGCGTATACAATCCTGCTCTGTGTATACAATCCTGCTCTGTATATACAACCCTGATAATATCACCCTCTCACCGCGCCCCATCATCCCTCAGTGATTGAATGCGACCATTGCTGACTTGACTGTGGAAATTATCCCTCCAATTCATTAGGTTAAAACCGCCTTGTAAAGATTTCATTGTATGGATCGTAATAAAGCAGAAGTATTGTTTCTCCATGTGCCTAATGCATGTTAATGAGCGCGGTATATAGATGCCATTTGTTATTCGTGATAATGTACAGCCTGGGGAAGATAGCAGATTGAGGAAGCTGTAGACTCACAAATCACCTTGGTCCCTTCAGGGAACCCGTGACATGGCCTCATTAATTTATATAGGGATCTGGAAAATATCAATATATCATCAATATTTACTTGGGGGGGGTTTAGAACTTGCAATATTTATGAGGCGCGGACACTTTCTTTCTTCCCTCGCATCCACTTCCTATTGATGTTTCGCAGGGGACACACGTTGTGTACTGTTAATTAAACTATGCATGGCTGCCAAATGCCACTATTTATACTGATGATCATCAAATTATGGCTGGAAGGAAGGCGAAGACGTATATCACGGGGAAGATATTGCTATACATCACAGAACTGGAAGGCTCAAGCCTCAATCCTCCATCATCCTCCATCGGATCATGTTCTGGGCAGCTCGGACATCATAGAGAACTTACTGTACTGTATGTGGTCACCTCAAACCATTGATCTTGAGGGACCTTGATAGTGTCCACCAATGGAAACATTTTGAATACTTGGATACTACTGGGTTGTAGCTATAATGGATACTAGGGTCATGTCACCTTTAAAGGACACCTGTCATCAGGTCTGTGTCACTAGTCCTGTCACCTCTACCTGTTGGAGCAGCTCACAAGGATCCCATCCCAGCATTTATCTAGTTATTTCATACATTAATCATTGTAAAATCATCTATTTTTTATCATGTAAATGAGGCTGGTCACATGGTCAGAGGCAGTGATGTCACCCCTGTTACCCCTCCCCTCTCCTCATGTCTGTGTGTAATGTATAGTAAAGCATTGCTAGTGTGTGTGCTGCATCTGCTGACATGCTGCATCCTCCTAATATACAGGTGAGAGACACAGACATCAGCTACACATGAATCTGACATGTTCTGCTGTGACATGGCTGCATCCGGGAGCTGCTGTATCTCTCCTATACACACACACATGCACACACAGGCTGCAGGGGGCGTGGCCACCAGCACCAGGGAGCACATCATTATACAGCCTCACATCATTATACAGGCTGTCAGTCAAGCACTGGGGGTGTGGCTGTGCCTCCCACTCATGAATCGAGTGGACAGCTTGAATATGCTAATGCTTCATTGGACATTTCACAGGTCATTTGCATACAGCTTTAGGACCTCATTGCTTAGGTTTACAGGCATGTAGTGGGACAATGAAGGGATAGAGGCAATGCTCTCTAATGGCAGTTTATGAAAATATATTTAGTTTAGGGGGGTTATTTTGCATGACGGGTTCTCTTTAAGACTTTAAGTGTCCACCATTTTTGACACTTATCATTGGTGTATAGCCATATATCATTTTATGATGTCAAGGTAGAGAAGGACGGGTGTGATAACAGAACAAGGAAAAGCAAAATTTGCACGGACAGTGATCCCTACTTATTCAAAACCACCTTAGGCGGCGGCCAGTAACTGGTCAACAATCTTGCTTTGTGCCACAGAGAGAAAGACACAACAATACTCACAGATAAGAGTAGTCACTAGATCCAGGTCACAACAAAGAAGGAAAGTACAGTACAAAATCACAAAACAGTAGAGTAATAAAAAGTCAGGATGCCAAGAAAACAATTGATCCGGTAGTTCTGCTACTTACTTTTGTGCTGTGTGCAGACTGTCTGTGATTCTTTGTTTACATGTCTGAGCTTTGTTGAATAGGAGGAGCTGTAGTAGGAGAGTTATCATCCTGCTCTCTCCCCCTCCCTCTTCCTGCCGCTGTCAGTGAGGTCAGGCTGGGAGGAGAGAGACACAGTGGGAGACGCCATGAGGACGGCCTAGAGCAGTGAGAGAGAGGAAACTGTGTATATATGGAGAGGGCAGCATGGGGAGAACAGGGAAAGGCTGAAGCTCTCAAAGGAGGCAAAGACACAGAGACTTATACATGCAGAGACATGAATAATAGAGAAGATTTATAGAAAAGTGGCCAAACCCTGTAAACCTACAGTTGTTCCAGAAAAGTGGAAAGATACAATCAGTGTCTCCTCAGTCACATATTACAAACAGAGGATGACACCGACACAAATGTTACAATGGGGCGCAATCCAGACTACACAGGGCTTGTAGTCTGTAACCATGGAGATCCATAGAGGTGTATCAAAGCTTAACTGACAGCTGAAAGAAGGTTGTGTTCTATGATCAGATACAATGTTGCAGCATGTCCAAATATTTACATTACTTTTGTTCTGTACATAAAGAGGTCGCTTCACTTTAGAATTTTGATAAATCCTTGAAATTCCTTGAAGTTCTGCTTCTATCACAGACATATGACTGGTACCAAGCCGGTCTTTCCTGTCCACGTCTGCTATGATCTGTGGAAGTGATGGATCGTGCTCCTGATAGGTTCTGCACAGTCATCTCCAGGAGGATTGTCCCAGAGCGGATCTCATTCTGCAGCTCTTTTCCCTGTAGATGGGAAGTTCTGATTGAGAGAGAGAAGACATGTAAATCCGTGCAGAACCGGCAGCCGCAGGGAGGCCCAATCACACAAAACCGGAATATTTTACTGTCGCTAATTCGTAGTCACAGACTGGAGGTAAACATTGATCATCACTAAACTGATGATGATGTCCTTTAACCCTTTTATGACCATGACTATGCAGTAGTTTAGGAGTTCAGTGAGGTCACCATAGACATACATTAACCCCTTTACTGACAGCTAAGTCACCATTAATCCCTTGTCCTCCAGGAAAGTTACCATTAACTTATTTCCTGCCCCATACCACCCTGTTACAGTTTCACTATCCCAAACCCTAGACCACCAGAGATGTTATAAAAATGTTCGACCCCTAGACCAGTGATTTTCAACCTGTGTGCCGTGGCACACTAGTGTGCCGCGACACATGGTCGGGTGTGCTGCGGGGAAATTTCCCCAAACTATGGTGCCCCCTGTGTTTTGTTTCCCGGCAATGCGCAGCGATGCGCAGTCACGGCTTCTTACAATGTAGGAGACGTGTACAATAACACATGCGCAAACTTTGAACCTCGCACGACAAAATGACGTCACCGAGGCCGGCGCATCATCCAGAGAGCGGAGAGACTCTCGCATTTGCCCACCGCCAAGGTAATGCCCACCAATAATGCTGACTATATGAGCTTTTGCCTGAGTATATGAACTGTTGGCAGAATACTCAGCATATGAGCCGGTACTTTTAGTACTCCAGCAGTGTACTACATATAACAATGAGAAATGTAAAATGAGAAATACTATAGTCATGAGGCTGGAGTACTACAAGTACCAGCTCATATGCGGAGTATACGAGCCTCATGGCCATAGTACTTCTCATTGTACCCCTTTATTTTGCAGTATATGAGCCACATAATAATCAGCACCATATACTAAAAACAGGGAGAAACTGAGAACTGTTGAGGAAGAGCTTCGTGTGTCTTTCCACCATTCCTGCCAGGATATCCCCTTTGTGTTTATCGAAACAGTGAGTAAAATAAATTTAGAATCTATATTATTAACTATATGTATAATATGACTGTTTTAGTGTCATTTTGTGCTATTTTGGTTGGTGGTGTGCCCCAGGATTTTCTAAGTATAAAAAGTGTGCCGCGGCTCAAAAAAGGTTGAAAATCACTGCTCTAGACCACCAGGGAGGTTTCCATGAGCCCCTATACACTCCTTTATTAACAGGGATGTTAACATTAATCACTAGACCACCAGGGTTGTTAACATACAACGAGTGGGGTTACAGTCCACTCTTTCAAAACCCTAGACCACCAGGGATGTTATCAGTAATCCCTAGACTACCAGGGAAGTTAACATAACATACCCCATGTTCCTTACCACCAGTCATGTTACAGTTAACTTCTTCAAAACCCTAGATCCTTTACTGCCTTTTATCAACAGGAGTGTTACCATTAATCTCAAGACCACCTGGGATGTGAACCAAAACCCAATCCCTGTTTTTTTGTGATGTCAAGTGATGTCCAAACCCTAGACCACCAGGGATGTTCACATAGACCTTTTTACTGCCATAACACATAATTGATTAACCTTTTTATTGCCCTAGACCACCAGGGAGAATTCCAGTAGCCCCAGAGATCACTATATGATGGGTGAGACTCATCTCGCATTGGTCTCGGAGGTTCTTATACCCAATAGCAGATAAATGTAAAATTCCCATCACTAAGGATCAGATGTGATTGCTTTTGGTGATTTAGGAAAGTTTACATAAATAGTAAATCACTCCGTCTGCTTTCTGTGTGATCGGAGTAATTAAAGGCAATGGCGATACAATGGGGCACATTTACTTACCTGTCCGGAGGAGTTCCCCGAACGTACTAAGATCCTGCGCCTGATATCCTGCATGTGTCGCTTCCCCGCTCAGGTCCCCGGAGTTCACCTTCTTCTTCCTGGTGCATGTAAGTGCATTGTCCGTGTATAATCCGCTGTGCGGGGAGTCACTAAGACCGTGCGCCCGATATCCTGCATGTGTCGCTTCCCCGCTCAGGTCCCCGGAGTTCACATTCTTCTTCCTGGTGCATGTAAGTGCATTGTCCGTGTATAATCCGCTGTGCGGGGAGTCACTAAGACCGTGCGCCCGATATCCTGCATGTGTCGCTTCCCCGCTCAGGTCCCTGGAGTTCACCTTCTTCTTCCTGGTGCATGTAAGTGCATTGTCCGTGTATAATGTGCAGTGCGGGGAGTCACTAAGATCGTGCGCCCGATATCCTGCATGTGTCGCTTCCCCGCTCAGGTCCCTGGAGTTCACCTTCTTCTTCCTGGTGCATGTAAGTGCATTGTCCGTGTATAATGCGCTGTGCGGGGAGTCACTAAGATCCTGCGCCAAATATCCTGCATGTGTCGCTTCCCCGCTCAGGTCCCCGGAGTTCACCTTCTTCTTCCTGGTGCATGTAAGTGCATTGTCCGTGTATAATGCACTGTGCGGGGAGTCACTAAGATCCTGCGCCCGATATCCTGCATGTGTCGCTCCCCGCTCAGGTCCCCGGAGTTCACCTTCTTCTTCCCGGTGCATGTAAGTGCATTGTCCGTGTATAATGCGCTGTGCGGGGAGTCACTAAGATCCTACACCCGATATCCTGCATGTGTCACTTCCCCGCTCAGGTCCCTGGGGTTCACCTTCTTCTTCCTGGTGCATGTAAGTGCAATGTCCGTGTATAATGCGCTGTGCGAGGAATCACTAAGATTGTGCCCCCGATATCCTGCATGTGTCGCTTCCCCGCTCCGGTCCCCGGAGTTCACCTTCTTCTTCCTGGTGCATGTAAGTGCATTGTCCGTGTATAATGCGCTGTGCGGGGAGTCACTAAGATCCTGCACCCAATATCCTGCATGTGTCACTTCCCTGCTCAGGTCCCCGGAGTTCACCTTCTTCTTCCTGGTGCATGTAAGTGCATTGTCCGTGTATAATGCGCTGTGCGGGGAGTCACTAAGATCGTGCGTCCGATATCCTGCATGTGTCGCTTCCCCGCTCAGGTCCCTGGAGTTCACCTTCTTCTTCCTGGTGCATGTAAGTGCATTGTCCGTGTATAATGAGCTGTGCATGAAGTCACTTAGATCCTGCGCCCGATATCCTGCATGTGTCGCTTCCCCGCTCAGGTCCCCGGAGTTCACCTTCTTCTTCCTGGTGCATGTAAGTGCATTGTCCGTGTATAATGTGCTGTGCGGGGAGTCACTAAGATTGTGCGCCCGATATCCTGCATGTGTCACTTCCCCGCTCAGGTCCCCGGAGTTCACCTTCTTCTTCCTGGTGCATGTAAGTGCATTGTCCGTGTATAATGCGCTGTGCGGGGAGTCACTAAGATCCTGCGCCCGATATCCTGCATGTGTTACTTCCCCGCTCAGGTCCCCGGAGTTCACCTTCTTCTTCCTGGTGCATGTAAGTGCATTGTCTGTGTATAATGCGCTGTGCGGGGAGTCACTAAGATTGTGCGCCCGATATCCTGCATGTGTCGCTTCCCCGCTCAGGTCCCCGGAGTTCACCTTCTTCTTCCTGGTGCATGTAAGTGCATTGTCCATGTATAATGCGCTGTGCGGGAGTCACTAAGATCCTGCGCCCGATATCCTGCATGTGTCGCTTCCCCGCTCAGGTCCCTGGAGTTCACCTTCTTCTTCCTGGTGCATGTAAGTGCATTGTCCGTGTATAATGTGCTGTGTGGAAAGTCACTAAGATCCTGCACCCGATATCCTGCATGTGTCACTTCCCCGCTCAGGTCCCTGGAGTTCACCTTCTTCTTCCTGGTGCATGTAAGTGCATTGTCCGTGTATAATGCACTGTGCGGGGAGTCACTAAGATTGTGCGCCTGATATCCTGCATGTGTCGCTCCCCGCTCAGGTCCCCGGAGTTCACCTTCTTCTTCCTGGTGCATGTAAGTGCATTGTCCGTGTATAATGCGCTGTGCAGGGAGTCACTAAGATCCTGCACCTGATATCCTGCATGTGTCGCTTCCCCGGCTCAGGTCCCTGGAGTTCACCTTCTTCTTCCTGGTGCATGTGAGTGCATTGTCCGTGTATAATGTGCTGTGCGGGGAGTCACTAAGATCGTGCGCCCGATATCCTGCATGTGTCACTTCCCCGCTCAGGTCCCCGGAGTTCACCTTCTTCTTCCTGGTGCATGTAAGTGCATTGTCCGTGTATAATGCGCTGTGCGGGAGTCACTAAGATCGTGTGCCCGATATCCTGCATGTGTCGCTTCCCCGCTCAGGTCCCTGGAGTTCACCTTCTTCTTCCTGGTGCATGTAAGTGCATTGTCTTGTGACACAATTTGAAAGTTAAATCTCGCGCTCAGTCCGAATCAGTCCGATCATCCGATGACCCGTCCCCCGATTTCTGTCACATGGAAGCTAAATCCCAGGTAAATACCTGTCACAGCCGCGAAAATCCCCCAAAACCGCCCACAGTCCGACGAAAGGGCGATCCGCGTAGATAAGCCCCATTGTGGAGCCTGTGACTTTAAGAAGTGGATACATAAAGTTTTCCATGTTGTTTTCTGAAATATTTTTATAGATTTTCTTGTCTTAGACGATGAAACATGAACATTGGGAAATATTTGCCCTTTTTGCAGAACTTCCAAACAATAAAATGAAGAAAATAAACCGGACTTCTATTATCTCTGGAATTTCTCCATTGTCAGATTTTTATTCTTCAGATTCCGGGACTGAGGCGCAGATGTTGCACTTATAGACGAGTCGCTCAACGGCCAATCACCTGGAGGAGACAGGAGCCGCCCGCTGAGGGTGCTGGTAACGGGGATATTCCTGATACATAGTTATTATATACATTGTTACTGGATGTTATACAATTTCTCCTTAATCTGTAGAATTTTCTGTGCCGTCCTCAGTTATTCTTCCTGGAAATGTATCAATCAGTTGATAATTGGGTTTTACCCTTCACCTTTTGGCAATAGTGTCGGATGGTGTCAGCAGTGATTGGACCATCCTTAAAGTACGGGATGTACAGACCCCTCCTCACCAAATTGATAACAGGGTCCAGGAAAGCTCGAAGAGGGGAACAAGGCAGGGGTGCACCAGAGCAGAAATCGGTCATGAAACCTAATTAGATAAAGCAAACTGAGTGGCCATGAGGTCCCTTGTACCATCACAGACCAATTTTTAAAGTGGACGGACGGCACTTTCATTTAGATAATTGGTGGGATGCCTCCTCAATGCAGAGAGAACAGAGCACAGCAGTGTGAGGTCTGATTGCACATCTCTCCAGGGACAATACATAACACTGGCCGCAGAGAGCACAGAGCACAGCAGTGTGAGGTCTGATTACACATCTCTCCAGGGACAATACATAACACTGGCTGCAGAGAGCACAGAGCACAACAGTGTGAGGTCTGATTACACATCTCTCCAGGGACAATACATAACACTGGCTGCAGAGAGCACAGAGCACAGCAGTGTGAGGTCTGATTACACATCTCTCCAGGGACAATACATAACACTGGCTGCAGAGAGCACAGAGCACAGCAGTGTGAGGTCTGATTGCACTTATCTCCAGAAACAATACCTAACAGTGTCTGTAAAGAGCACAGAGCACAGCAGTGTGAGGTCTGATTACACATCTCCCCAGGGACAATACATAACACTGGCTGCAGAGAGCACAGAGCACAGCAGTGTGAGGTCTGATTACACATCTCTCCAGGGACAGTACATAACACTGGCTGCAGAGAGCACAGAGCACAGCAGTGTGAGGTCTGATTACACATCTCCCCAGGGACAATACATAACACTGGCTGCAGAGAGCACAGAGCACAGCAGTGTGAGGTCTGATTACACATCTCTCCAGGGACAATACATAACACTGGCTGCAGAGAGCACAGAGCACAGCAGTGTGAGGTCTGATTACACATCTCTCCAGGTACAATACACAACACTGGCTGCAGAGAGCTAAGTGCACAGCAGTGTGAGGTCTGATTACACATCTCTCCAGGGACAATACATAACACTGGCTGCAGAGAGCACAGAGCACAGCAGTGTGAGGTCTGATTACACATCTCTCCAGGGACAATACATAACACTGGCTGCAGAGAGCACAGAGCACAGCAGTGTGAGGTCTGATTACACATCTCTCCAGGGACAATACATAACACTGGCTGCAGAGAGCACAGAGCACAGCAGTGTGAGGTCTGATTACACATCTCTCCAGGGACAATACATAACAATGGCTGCAGAGACCACAGAGCACAGCAGTGTGAGGTCTGATTACACATCTCTCCAGAGACAATACATAACACTGGCTGCAGAGCGCACAGAGCACAGCGGTGTGAGGTCTGATTACACATCTCTCCAGGGACAATACATAACATTGGCTGCAGAGAGCACAGAGCACAGCAGTGTGAGGTCTGATTACACATCATTTCAGGGACAATACATAACACTGGCTGCAGAGAGCACAGAGCACAGCAGTGTGAGGTCTGATTACACATCTCTCCAGGGACAATACATAACACTGGCTGCAGAGAGCACAGAGCACAGCAGTGTGAGGTCTGATTACACATCTCTCCAGGGACAATACATAACACTGGCTGCAGAGAGCACAGAGCACAGCAGTGTGAGGTCTGATTACACATCTCTCCAGGGACAATACATAACACTGGCTGCAGAGAGCACAGAGCACAGCAGTGTGAGGTCTGATTACACATCATTTCAGGGACAATACATAACACTGACTGCAGAGAGCACAGAGCACAGCAGTGTGAGGTCTGATTGCACATCTCTCCAGGGACAATACATAACACTGGCTGCAGAGAGCACAGAGCACAGCAGTGTGAGGTCTGATTACACATCTCTTCAGGGACAATACATAACACTGGCTGCAGAGAGCACAGAGCACAGCGGTGTGAGGTCTGATTACACATCTCTCCAGGGACAATACATAACACTGGCTGCAGAGAGCACAGAGCACAGCAGTGTGAGGTCTGATTACACATCTCTCCAGGGACAATACATAACAATGGCTGCAGAGACCACAGAGCACAGCAGTGTGAGGTCTGATTACACATCTCTCCAGGGACAATACATAACACTGGCTGCAGAGAGCAGAGAGCACAGCAGTGTGAGGTCTGATTACACATCTCTCCAGAGACAATACATAACACTGGCTGCAGAGCGCACAGAGCACAGCGGTGTGAGGTCTGATTACACATCTCTCCAGGGACAATACATAACACTGGGTGCCGAGAGCATAGAGCACAGCAGTGTGAGGTCTGATTACACATCATTTCAGGGACAATACATAACACTGGCTGCAGAGAGCACAGAGCACAGCAGTGTGAGGTCTGATTACACATCTCTCCAGGGACAATACATAACACTGGCTGCAGAGAGCACAGAGCACAGCAGTGTGAGGTGTGATTACACGTCTCTCCAGGGACAATATATAACACTGGCTGCAGAGAGCACAGAGCACAGCAGTGTGAGGTCTGATTGCACATCTCTCCAGGGACAATACATAACACTGGCTGCAGAGAGCACAAAGCACAGCAGTGTGAGGTCTGATTACACATCTCTCCAGGGACAATACATAACAATGGCTGCAGAGAGCACAGAGCACAGCAGTGTGAGGTCTGATTACACATCTCTCCAGGGACAATACATAACACTGGCTGCAGATCGCACAGAGCACAGCGGTGTGAGGTCTGATTACACATCTCTCCAGGGACAATACATAACACTGGGTGCCGAGAGCATAGAGCACAGCAGTGTGAGGTCTGATTACACATCATTTCAGGGACAATACATAACACTGGCTGCAGAGAGCACAGAGCACAGCAGTGTGAGGTCTGATTACACATCTCTCCAGGGACAATACATAACACTGGCTGCAGAGAGCACAGAGCACAGCAGTGTGAGGTGTGATTACACGTCTCTCCAGGGACAATATATAACACTGGCTGCAGAGATCACAGAGCACAGCAGTGTGAGGTCTGATTGCACATCTCTCCAGGGACAATACATAACACTGGCTGCAGAGAGCACAGAGCACAGCAGTGTGAGGTCTGATTACACATCTCTCCAGGGACAATAC
Organism: Engystomops pustulosus; assembly: GCF_040894005.1. NCBI lineage: Eukaryota > Metazoa > Chordata > Amphibia > Anura > Leptodactylidae > Engystomops > Engystomops pustulosus. The sequence goes on along the minus strand of NC_092417.1, from coordinate 176,392,821 downwards.
ATAACACTGGCCGCAGAGAGCACAGAGCACAGCAGTGTAAGGTCTGATTACACATCTCTCAAGGGACAGTACATAACACTGGCTGCAGAGAGCACAGAGCACAGCAGTGTGAGGTCTGATTACACATCTCTCCATGGACAATACATAACACTGGCTGCAGGGAGCACAGAGCACAGCAGTGTGAGGTCTGATTACACATCTCTCCAGGGACCATACATAACACTGGCTGCAGAGAGCACAGAGCACAGCAGTGTGAGGTCTGATTACACATCTCTCCAGGGACAATACATAACACTGGCTGCACGGAGCACAGAGCACAGCAGTGTAAGGTCAGATTACACATCTCTCAAGAAACAATACATAACACTGGCTGCAGAGAGCACAGGGCACAGCAGTGTGAGGTATGATTACACATCTCTCCAGGGACAATACATAACACTGGCTGCAGTGGGCACAGAGCACAGCAGTGTGAGGTCTGATTACACATCTCTCCAGGGACAATACATAACACTGGCTGCAGAGAGCACAGAGCACAGCAGTGTGAGGTATGATTACACATCTCTCCAGGGACAATACATAACACTGGCTGCAGTGGGCACAGAGCACAGCAGTGTGAGGTCTGATTACACATCTCTCCAGGGACAATACATAACACTGGCTGCAGAGAGCACAGAGCACAGCAGTGTGAGGTCTGATTACACATCTCTCCAGGGACAATACATAACACTGGCTGCAGTGGGCACAGAGCACAGCAGTGTGAGGTCTGATTACACATCTCTCCAGGGACAATACATAACACTGGCTGCAGAGAGCACAGAGCACAGCAGTGTGAGGTCTGATTACACATCTCTCCAGGGACAATACATAACACTGGCTGCAGAGAGCACAGAGCACAGCAGTGTGAGGTCTGATTACACATCTCTCCAGGGACAGTACATAACACTGGCTGCAGAGAGCACAGAGCACAGCAGTGAGAGGTCTGATTACACATCTCTCCAGGGACAATACATAACACTGGCTGCAGAGAGCACAGAGCACAGCAGTGTGAGTTCTGATTACACATCTCTCCAGGGACAATACATAACACTGGCTGCAGAGAGCACAGAGCACAGCAGTGTGAGGTATGATTACACATCTCTCCAGGGACAATACATAACACTGGCTGCAGTGGGCACAGAGCACAGCAGTGTGAGGTCTGATTACACATCTCTCCAGGGACAATACATAACACTGGCTGCAGAGAGCACAGAGCACAGCAGTGTGAGGTCTGATTACACATCTCTCCAGGGACAATACATAACACTGGCTGCAGAGAGCACAGAGCACAGCAGTGTGAGGTCTGATTACACATCTCTCCAGGGACAATACATAACACTGGCTGCAGAGAGCACAGAGCACAGCAGTGTGAGGTATGATTACACATCTCTCCAGGGACAATACATAACACTGGCTGCAGAGAGCACAGAGCACAGCAGTGTTAGGTATGATTACACATCTCTCCAGGGACAATACATAACACTGGCTGCAGAGAGCACAGAGCACAGCAGTGTGAGGTATGATTACACATCTCTCCAGGGACAATACATAACACTGGCTGCAGAGAGCACAGAGCACAGCAGTGTGAGGTCTGATTACACATCTCTCCAGGGACAATACATAACACTGGCTGCAGTGGGCACAGAGCACAGCAGTGTGAGGTCTGATTACACATCTCTCCAGGGACAATACATAACACTGGCTGCAGAGAGCACAGAGCACAGCAGTGTGAGGTCTGATTACACATCTCTCCAGGGACAATACATAACACTGGCTGCAGTGGGCACAGAGCACAGCAGTGTGAGGTCTGATTACACATCTCTCCAGGGACAATACATAACACTGGCTGCAGAGAGCACAGAGCACAGCAGTGTGAGGTCTGATTACACATCTCTCCAGGGACAATACATAACACTGGCTGCAGAGAGCACAGAGCACAGCAGTGTGAGGTCTGATTACACATCTCTCCAGGGACAGTACATAACACTGGCTGCAGAGAGCACAGAGCACAGCAGTGAGAGGTCTGATTACACATCTCTCCAGGGACAATACATAACACTGGCTGCAGAGAGCACAGAGCACAGCAGTGTGAGTTCTGATTACACATCTCTCCAGGGACAATACATAACACTGGCTGCAGAGAGCACAGAGCACAGCAGTGTGAGGTATGATTACACATCTCTCCAGGGACAATACATAACACTGGCTGCAGTGGGCACAGAGCACAGCAGTGTGAGGTCTGATTACACATCTCTCCAGGGACAATACATAACACTGGCTGCAGAGAGCACAGAGCACAGCAGTGTGAGGTCTGATTACACATCTCTCCAGGGACAATACATAACACTGGCTGCAGAGAGCACAGAGCACAGCAGTGTGAGGTCTGATTACACATCTCTCCAGGGACAATACATAACACTGGCTGCAGAGAGCACAGAGCACAGCAGTGTGAGTTCTGATTACACATCTCTCCAGGGACAATACATAACACTGACTGCAGAGAGCACAGAGCACAGCAGTGTGAGGTATGATTACACATCTCTCCAGGGACAATACATAACACTGGCTGCAGAGAGCACAGAGCACAGCAGTGTGAGTTCTGATTACACATCTCTCCAGGGACAATACATAACACTTGCTGCAGAGAGCACAGAGCACAGCAGTGTGAGGTATGATTACACATCTCTCCAGGGACAATACATAACACTGGCTGCAGAGAGCACAGAGCACAGCAGTGTGAGGTCTGATTACACATCTCTCCAGGGACATTACATAACACTGGGTGCTGTCCCAGCTGCTAGTAGATTTGTAGCCTCCTAAAGTCATAGAAAATTAATACATAATCCTCCTGTAAGCCAGTGACCCACCTGCCCGGTGTTACTACAAGTTACATATCAGATACATGAACATTTTATTGATTTATTGCAGAATTAATTGTAACAAGACAAGAAAATCCTACCAGTTGTTAAGTCAATGGCAACAAATTTACTGACTTCTATTTTCAACAAAATCACAAATCCTAATATAAGGGCGTCAATTACAGCAGAGGACGTTATAGGGAGAGAGAGTTATACCGGAGCTGTGGCATTTATATTCTGCTGAGGTTTCTCTTTGAAGCCTCTATCAGAATTTACTGTAGATTCTCGTGTACAATCAGATATTCCCAGGACACCCAACACCAGCAACTTACCTCCCATACACCCACATCACAGCACTGACCACTAAAGCTGTGACATCACTGTGTGTATTACCCATGTACTGTGACATCACTGTGTGTATTACCCATGTACTGTGACATCACTGTGTGTATTATCCCTGTCCTGTGACATCACTGTGTGTATTATCCCTGCACTGTGACATCACTGTGTGTATTACCCATGTACTTTGACATCACTGTGTGTATTACCCATGTACTGTGACATCACTGTGTGTATTATCCCTGTACTGTGACATCACTATGTGTATTATCCCTGTACTGTGACATCACTGTGTGTATTATCCCTGTACTGTGACATCACTGTGTGTATTACCCATGTACTGTGACATCACTGTGTGTATTACCCATGTACTGTGACATCACTGTGTGTATTATCCCTGTACTGTGACATCACTGTGTGTATTATCCCTGTACTGTGACATCACTGTGTGTATTATCCCTGTACTGTGACATCACTGTGTGTATTACCCATGTACTGTGACATCACTGTGTGTATTACCCATGTACTGTGACATCACTGTGTGTATTATCCCTGTACTGTGACATCACTGTGTGTATTATCCCTGTACTGTGACATCACTGTGTGTATTATCCCTGTACTGTGACATCACTGTGTGTATTATCCCTGTACTGTGACATCGCTGTGTATTATCCCTGTACTGTGACATCACTGTGTGTATTATCCCTGTACTGTGACATCACTGTGTGTATTATCTCTGTACTGTGACATCACTGTGTGTATTATCCCTGTACTGTGACATCACTGTGTGTATTATCCCTGAACTGTGACATCACTGTGTGTATTATCCCTGTACTGTGACATCACTGTGTGTATTATCTCTGTACTGTGACATCACTGTGTGTATTATCCATGTACTGTGACATCACTGTATGTATTACCTCTGTACTGTGACATCACTGTGTGTATTATCCCTGTACTGTGACATCACTGTGTGTATTACCCATGTACTGTGACATCACTGTGTGTATTACCCCTGTACTGTGACAGCACTGTGTGTATTATCTCTGTACTGTGACATCACTGTGTGTATTATCCCTGTACTGTGACATCACTGTGTGTATTATCCCTGTACTGTGACATCACTGTGTGTATTACCCCTGTACTGTGACAGCACTGTGTGTATTATCTCTGTACTGTGACATCACTGTGTGTATTATCTCTGTACTGTGACATCACTGTGTGTATTATCCCTGTACTGTGACATCACTGTGTGTATTATCCCTGTACTGTGACATCACTGTGTGTATTATCTCTGTACTGTGACATCACTGTGTGTATTTTCCCTGTACTGTGACATCACTGTGTGTATTATCTCTGTACTGTGACATCACTGTGTGTATTTTCCCTGTACTGTGACATCACTGTGTGTATTATTCCTGTACTGTGACATCACTGTGTGTATTATCTCTGTACTGTGACATCACTGTGTGTATTATCTCTGTACTGTGACATCACCAGAGAGGATAAGCCTCATGGACAGTCAGTGTGCACACTCTGCAGTTATGTAGATTTTTGTGACTTTCTCTCTAGTCTCGGGTCCTGCTCGGCTCCAGGCAGCGATTAGCTTCTCTCCTCCTCATGTATTTATAGACCCGGAGTGGATCTCCTTCCTCTCGCTGACAGTCTCCCTCTTCCCCTGACATCCTGTAATATCATCAATTCATGCCTGGAGCAGTGAAGCTTTTCTCAGCCCTGTTCACACGCGCAGCATGTCCCAGGCAGGTTTTGCCCTCACACAAGAACTTCTCACAATTTGAAGCCTTTAGATTAGACCAAATAGCTGCAGCTCGATAGAGCGGAGAGAAACGGCGCCGGAATGTTAAAGAACTTCGCTCAGACCGTAAACTTTCAGCATTTTACTGCCCTTGAGCCGCCAGTGTCACCCGGTGATCGCAACTTTTACGACAAACTATTAAAATGACATCTATTAAAAATAATTAGAGGCAAATGGCGGGAAAAAAAGGGGAAATTGACGCTCGTCACAAAATAATATTCAGAAATGTCATCTTTTAGGAGAAGTCGATAACCCTAGGAGGCGCCTGAAGGTATCTCATGTGACCTTAGAATATGGGCAAGGTCCCCCAGTAAGGACATTACACTGTAACTGGAGTAGAGACTACAATGGACATCTCTTGGTCTGAAAGGCCTGAAACAGACATACGTTGGTTGGGAAGCCCTGAAATGAACATTCCTTGGTCTGGAAGGTCTAAAATGAACATCTCTTGGTCTTAAAGGACTAAAATGGACATCCCTTGGACTGAAAGGCTTGAAAAGAACATATCTTGGTCTGGAAGGCTTGAAATGGACATCTCTTGGTCTGGAAGACCTATAATGGGTACGTCTTGGTCTTGAAGACCTGAAGTGGACATGTCTTTGTCTGGAAGGCCGGAAACGGACATCTCTTGGTCTAAAAGACCTGAGACGGACATAAGTTGGATTGGAAGCCCTGAAATGAACATTCCTTGGTCTGGAAGGTCTAAAATGGACATGTCTTGGTCTGGGAGGCTTGAAAGGAACATCTCTTGGTCTGGAAGGCTTGAAAAGGATATGTCTTGGTCTGGAAGGCCTGAAACAGACATACGTTGGTTGGGAAGCCCTGAAATGAACATTCCTTGGTCTGGAAGGCCTAAAATGAACATCTCTTGGTCTTAAAGGACTAAAATGGACATCTCTTGGACTGAAAGGCTTGAAAAGAACATATCTTGGTCTGGAAGGCTTGAAATGGACATCTCTAGAAAAGATGTTCATTTTAGACCTTCCAGACCAAGGAATGTTCATTTCAGGACATCCAAACCAACTTATGTCCGTTTCAGGCCTTTCAAGCTAAGAGATGCCCATTGTAGTCTCTACTCCAGTTACAGTGTAATGTCTTTAATGGGGGACCTTGCCCATATTCTAAGGTCACATGAGATACCTTCAGGCGCCTCCTAGGGTTATCGACTTCTCCTAAAAGATGACATTTCTGAATATTATTTTGTGACGAGCATCAATTTCCCCTTTTTTTTCCTGCCATTTGCCTTTAAATATTTTTAATAGATGTCATTTTAATAGTTTGTCGTAAAAGTTGCGATCACCGGGTGAGTCTGGCGGCTCAAGGGCAGTAAAATGCTGAAAGTTTACGGTCTGAGCGAAGTTCTTTAACATTCCAGCGCCGTTTCTCTCCGCTCTATCGAGCTGCAGCTAGACCAAGAGATATCCATTTTAGGCCTTCCAGACCAAGAAATGTTCATTTCAGGTCTTCCAAACCAACATATGTCCGTTTCAGGCCTTTCAGACCAAGGGATGTCCATTTCAGGACTTCCAGACAAAGACATGCCCACTTCAGGCCTGCAAGGCCAAGACATATCCTTTATAGGTCTTCCAGACCAAGAGATGTCCATTTCAAGCCTTCCAGACCAAGAGATGTTCTTTTCAAGCCTTTCAGTCCAAGAGATGTCCATTTCAAGCCTTCCAGACCAAGAGATGTTCTTTTCAAGCCTTCCAGACCAAGAGATGTTCTTTTCAAGCCTTTCAGTCCAAGAGATGTCCATTTCGGGCCTTTCAGACCAAGAGATATCCTTTTTAGGCCTTTAAGACCTAGAGATATCCATCTTTTCTAGAATTCCCTATTTTATGTGAAATCTCACCCAACTCCCCCAAAGTCAGGCAAATATGACTCGTGGAACCGCATTTTCAAGTTTAGTGGTTGCAGGGGGTCACATCAGAAGCCTCTATCACCTGTTCTATAGTTCCTAGAAACATGAACTCTTTAGATCAGAAAGGTCAAAGTTCCAGAACTGCATATGGTAGAATCATACATTTGACACGGAGACCTCAGTTGGGGAGGTAATGACTTTCCAGCTGTATCGGTTCCCGGTCTGTGGTCTTGGTTCAGAGTTATACGATCTGATTGGCTTATCAAAAAAGTGTGGTCTGTGGACAGGTGTAGAGTACCAGGACCCCATATAGGAGAGCGTGGACCAGGAACTGATGGACAGTGGGGTAAGTGGGTGATGTCATGGCACAAGCTTCAAGGTAACTCCAGGAAACTGGCTGCATACCAACCCAAGGTGTTGTAACTTTTCGATGGCCTACCCCAAAAGTAATGGATTTTTCCAAAATTCTAAATTTGGTGAAAATTCATGATCAGTTTGGTTTCTAATGAATTAATTTGCTCGTCCCTAGTTTCCAACTATAGAGTAAAAGAAGAATCAAAAAAATCAAAAACATTATGAATTTTCAAAGCTACAAATTTGGGAAATTGGAAACAAAATTGGGAAGTTCCAAAAATTAAAAAAAATGGACTTGTGCTTGGATGACAAAGTTGGTCTACAGGGAGGAGACAGATGCTCATCGGGCTCATTATGGTGACGATGGGGGTGGTAGTAGCCGGTCATCTTTACAGATCTACGTACAGTAAATTAGAGATCTCGATCATCCGTTACTCCGGCGCTCGGAAAGTAGGTTACGTTGACTCTAGGGTCCGGCTGTTGTCATTTGCTTACTGAACGCTACAGTCTAGTCTGGTTGTTCACATGAAAGTTTAACGTTTATCTTGCTCCCCGGGAGTATTCCGGTTGCGGCGCGGGAGGCTCATCCATCACTGTTGTGCCGGAGAATGATGCCTCATTTATTACTGACCTCACTTCTTACAACTCCTTTGCCGCAGATCCAAGCATGGCTGCCGTGTCAGCATGAAATCTGCTCCTCATTTAAAGACTTAAAGGTCTCCCAATCTAAGTAACTATAATGAGGAATCCACTCGGCTTCTCTCCGCGCACCGAACATTCTCCATTTATCCTTGTCACGTTGTGTACATGGAGCGCAGTGTGGAAGACAACACACTAACATTTCATATACTGCAGAAGATATATGGCGAGTCATTAGGGAAGAGCGGTGGAAGGACGGGAAGATGTCTCTATCCTCCACATATCCGGTACATTACTGTGTAGCGGGGGTCATTTACTAAGGGCCCGATTCGCGTTTTCCCGACGTGTTACCCAAATATTTCCGATTTGCGCCGATTTCCCCTGAATTGCCCCAGGATTTTGGCGCACGCGATCGGATTGTGGCGCATCGGCGCTGGCATGCACGTGACGGAAATCGGGGGGCGTGGCCGAACGAAAACCCAACGGATTCGGAAAAAACGCCAAATTTAAAACAAAAAATCTGTCGCGGAGCTTGCACTTACCTTCACTCAGCCCGGCTCGGTGAACTCCAGCGCGTTCCGATGCTTTTCAGCGCAGCAGCGCCACCTGGTGGACGGCGGAGGAACTTCCTTAATAAATCCCGGCCGGACCCGAATCCACCGCAGAGAACGCACCGGGTAAGTAAATCTGCCCCATTATATGCAACTGTAAGATCCATGTTACTTAAAGGAAACCTACTATAAGGAATCAGAAGTAGATGTGATGGCGGATTCCTCCTTCTGCCTCTGCCCTAATCTGTAATGTAACAATCCTGGAATGTAACTTTATTTTAGTAATAAGTAAATTTGCTGCAGAGGCTCCTGGGGCGTGGCTTAGCCTTAGTTCTTAGTGCCAGGCTAGGCCACGCCCCAGGAGCCTCTGCTGGTAATTTACATATTTCCAAAATAAAGTTTTTTTAAAGGGTTATTCTCATCTCAGCATTCACATTCAGTTTCATTAATCTGCCATATATAAACATTTCTTCAATTATATGTTACTAAAAAAAATGTTCCTGTGTGAAGATAATTTCTCGTAAATGTGGCCATGTTGTCCCTTAGAAACAAGACTTGTGTCGCTAGATACGGCCACCTCTGCTGGAGGGATTGCACAAATAAACAAAAAGTTTTTGCATATGTAATGTCCGAGAGTTACTGCAGGTCCCACATCCGTCCTGTGGTAATGATTGCTGAATCCTGGTGGTCCGGCAGGACTCAATAGCGCATGTCTGGCCACCGCTGCCAGTGTGAGGTGGTCGTATCCAAGGAAGCTATCTTCTTTCTAAGGGACAACATGGCTGCATTTATGAGAAATTATCTTCACACAGGAAGATTTTTTTTAATAACATCCAATTGAAGAAATGTTTATAAATGGCAGATTAATGAAACTGAATGTGAATGCCCAGATGAGAATACCCCTTTAACAAGTTCGTTTCCAGGATTGTTAACCCCTTAACGACTTGGCCAATTTTTGTTTTTGCGTTTTTTATTTTTCACTCCCCCACCCTCCATGACTTTTTTATTTTTCCATGTAAAGAGCTGTATGGGGGCTTATTTGCTGCCTTAAAAAATTGTACTTCATAGTGATGGTATGTAATATTCCATGCCGCGTACTGGGAAGCAGGAAAAGAATTCCGAATGCAGTGAAATTGGTGAGAAAATTGCATTTGCGCCATTTTCTTGTGGGCTTGGACTTTACGGCTTTCACTGTGCGGCCTAAATGACGCGTCTACTTTATTCTTTGGGTCGGTACGATTACGGTGATACCAAATTTGTATAGGTTTTATAATGTTTTCATACATTTACAAAAATTAAAACCTCCTGTACAAAAAAAAAAGAATCTTCATTTTGCCATATTCTGGCGCTAATAACTTTTTCATACTTCGGTATCATTTTTTTTGCAACTTTTGATGGTGTTTTCAATGCTTCCATTTTTGGGACTGTAAGGTCTTTTAATCACTTTTAATAAATTTTTTATATTTTTCAAGTGGCATTTTTGACTATGAGCGCTATTTCCTGTTACAATGTTAAGAGCCAGGAATAATGATTATTATATTTTGATAGATACAATTTTTTTGGGACGCGGCTTCACCTTACTTTTTCATGTCTAAATCTGTTTATTTAGATTTATATGACTTCTAGGGAAAGGGAGTGATTTTCATTTTTAGGTTTTTTTTATTACATTTTTTTTTTACTTTTTTAACTTTTTTTTTACTATTTTTAAGACCCCCTAGGGTACTTTAACCCTAGGTTGTCTGATTGATCCTACCATATACTGCCATACTAAAGTATGGCAGTATATGTGGATTCACCACATCATTTATTACAATGTGCAAATTGCACTGTAATTAATTTGTTAAAACGAGACAGCCTTGGGTCTTCGTATGACCCGAGGCTGTCATAGCAACTGATCTCCACCCCCTGATGACCTCACAGGGCATGGCAATCAAAGTTAATATGGCGGCGCCCACGCACTACTGGGGTTTAAATGCCTTCGGAAGCGTTGCCGGAGGCATTTGCATGTTTAACACTCGCTATCGGTGCCAGCACTGACCGCGTGTGTTAAGGGTGGATGTTTGCTGCAATATGCAGCAAACACCCACATTGCATGGAGAGGGCTCAGCACGTGAGTCCTCTCCATACATTGGGAGCAGACGTGTGATGTACTTTTATGTCACACGTCTGTAAGGGGTTAAATTACAGATTAAGGCAGAGGCAGGAGAAAACTACCATCACATTTACTTCCTCATGGTAGGTTTCCTTTAAAAACTCTCAACTCTATCCAGTTCCCTACAACGATCAACAGTGGAAAACTACTAAGAAAGAGCAGGTCCCACTCTAGAGGAGCTACCAGGAGGCCCATTCATTAGAAGGAGCCTTGTGCAATGCTACTTGTCCCCTGTAGAAGATAAGAAATGTGAAATTAAAGGTTTAAAGAGAACCCGTCAGCACATTTTCACAAACACAACTAGAGACAGGTTCCCATAGAGCAGTGATGGCGAACCTTTTAGAGCCTGAGTGCCCAAACTTCAACCAAAGGCTACTTATTTCTTGCAAAGTGCCAGCACAGCAATTGAAGCAGTAATTTATTTCTCCTTGTTCTTTGACAACTTTCAGTCGTTCAGCCTCCTAAAGACACCAATGCAGTTGAAAGGAGGAGGGCAAATTCATCTATCATTGTTTGAGGATTTTATAGGAAGATTCTTTGAGTCTTATCTGGTAAACTCCATTCTGGGGTGATGGCCTGGGTGCCCACAGAAAGGGCTCCGAGTGCCTCCTCTGGCACCAGTGCCATAGGTTCGCCACCACTGCCATAGAGCCTTCTTAGCTAAAAATATTTATTATTGGCATCAGAGGGGGCATGTCCTGCTCGTTCAAACCGTCCCATCTACTCCTCCCCATGTCCCATGCCTCTTCTCAGCATGACATGTGACCAGGGTGATGTCATCTATGGTCCTGTTACATCTGCAACATCTACCGACATGTATTTACCCCATGTGTAAACTTCTACTCCTTCCCATCCTCAATGGAGGCTGCTGTGATTTCATGTGGTCACATACATGGGGTAGATATTACATGGGCTAGGTGCTACAAATGTAACAGGACCTTAGATTACATCACTCTGGTCACCTGACTTCAAGTGGCCAATGATATAACAGAGCTCTCTCTCTCTCAATGTTCCACAGAGCAGCATGTCCTAGCAGTGAGACCTGTCAATCAGGAACATGGAGGCAGAGCACTGCAAGTGGAATGTACTACGCAGGACTCACTTTGTGTCATTGGGACTCACATGAGGTAAGTTGCATGTAAGTTTACAGACTCATTTTGTAACATTTCAGCCATAGAAAAGAACCAATGCATTTTAATCATAGTTTTCAATTTAGTATTTTTTTTTTAGGTGAGTTCATTTCAATGGAAGATTTCTCAGGGTAATAGTATACATAACATATCCATCAAATAGATCCTTAAAGGAGATGAGTGGACCCAATGGTTGGGTTTGGCAGTCTAGTTGATAGTTGCGTCAATTGGCCACACTGGCAATATGTCCAGGTCAGGCGGCTGAACCCTAACCCCACCGTCTGCTCATCTCTAATACACAATATCGGATTGGAGGGAATCTACCCACCGACCTGCTGTTAACGGCAGATAAAAACACAGAATGGAGCCGACCAATAGTTGGACCAGGTTACTAAGGGTGAGCCCACATTTACAAAAATGCAGCGGTCACAGAATCAAGTCAATGGGGGTCATTTACTAAGGGCCTGAATCGCGTTTTTCCAACGGGTTACACGAATATTTCCGATTTGCTCCGATTTTCCCTGAATTCCCTGAATTTGGGCGCACGCGATCGGATTGTGTTGCATCGGCACCGGGTTGCATGCGACGGAAATCGTGGGGCATGGCCGTAAGAAAACCCAACGGATTCGGAAAAACCGCCGTATTTTTTTAAAAAAAAGTGTCGCTTGACACGCACTTACCTGCAACCAGCGTAGGACGGTGAACTCCAGTGCATTCAGCGCAGCAGCGACACCTGGTGGACATCAGGCGCACTACCTTAATGAATCGCCGAAAGACCCGAATCCTCAACGGAGAATGCGCCGCTGAATCGCGACAGGACCGGGTAAGTAAATCTGCCGCAGTGACCTCCACAGACCATGAGATGTCCCATGTGATATGAGATGAAGTGACATCCCATGGTACGAGGAGGAACTTATTGGCCAAAGTGCTCTCATTACATCCGGCACTACTTACCAAGATACCAAAGACTGGAGCACCACCGGGAGTTGGAGTAGGTTAAGTACACATAAATATTTTGTCACCCCTTCCCGATCTAAAAGGGTCTTTCAAGAATCTTTTGATAGATAACAGAATTGTGCTCTAACTATTACAATCTCCACTACAATTGATTTGTGGGTGTGATGGGTGTTGGACCTCTCCCCAGATCACGGCCACAATAGTACCAGGTCATAGTGCCATAGTGTCTTACTGAAGTGTGAACTATCCGGGCGGCCACAACATGTCCTATGGTTTGCCGGATTTGGGTGGTGGTCAACGGCTTTCTGTGCAGAGGGGATTTGGGCTTCTGGCCGTGTGCTCGCCCGGGATCCAGCCTAATGCTTAGCTTGAGAGGAAACTTTACTACCGACCAATAAAGTTACAACAAAAAGTTTCTGCAAGAGAATAAAGGATCATAAACAAATTTGAATGGAAAAACAAAAACTTCTGTTCCGGTTCCACCATCTATTTGTTAGTATCGATGTCAGGAATCAGACAATCCCTTCTAGAACTGAGTTACTCCAAGGTACAATATTATAGCTCCAATGGGAACTGGATTGGCCTCAAAGAGAAGCCCCCACTGGCTCGTAACACCATAAAGTTGACTTTTTTGCACACTATGACCCAATGGCAACTGAAGGAAGAAGTAAAAGGATGATACATCAGGGCCCTACAGTCTGTCCTCTTCTTTCAGATCACAAACACACACACCCCAAAGACAACATGCTGTCAAATAACAATTCAATTAAATGGGCAAGTCATCTATCATCAGCGCCCCGTGATTAAAATGTCGTCTGTTATCAGCACCATCATCCATTAGCGCCGAGTCAGGCGACATTTCAACGAGGCGTCTCAGCAAAATGAGGTGTGGCAAGTCTGATTAATCAGATCTTATTTACTCAAATCTGGCAGAACGCTTCAAAACAGAAGCAAACCGGCATGACAAGGCAGCGAGGAGGAAAACGGGAGGCGTGCCGGGCGGGGGGGCATGTCAGGTGACAGGGGGGACATTTGCAATCCACAGGCGTTTTCTCTGGGTATTAACCTTTTCATATGGTCGGCTCACCTCTCACATCTTTATGACTCCCTCGAGATAAAATTTAGATGGTTATGTTTTTTTCCTAGAGCGACACAGGAGCAATGAGAAAAAGAAGGAGAAGAAAAAGGAGGAGAAGAAGGGGAAGAAGAAGGAGAAGAAGAAGGTGTAGAAACAAGAGAGCAATAAGAAGGAGCACAAGAAGAACATGAAGGAGAAGAAGAAGGGGGAGGGGAAGAAAAAGAAAAAAAAATGAGAAAAAGAAGAAGAAGGAGGAGAACAATAATAAGAAGGAGGAGGAGAAGAAGAAGATGAAGAAGGAGGAGGAGGAGAAAAAGAAGAAATAGAAGAAAACAAAGAAGGAGAAGAAGAAGGAGAAGAAAGAGGAGAACAAGAAGAAGAAGGACTAAACAAAGAAGGAGAACGAGAAGAACAAGACGGAGAAGAAGAAGGGGAAGAAAAAGAAAAAAAAAGGAGAAAAAGAAGAAGAAGGAGGAGGACAATAATAAGAAGGAGGAGGAGAAGAAGAAGATGAAGAAGGAGGAGGAAGAGAAGAGAAGAGGAAGAAGAAGAAATAGAAGAAAACAAAGAAGGAGCAGAAGGAGAAGAAGGAGATAAAGGAGGAGAGTAAAAAGGAGAAGAAGGAGCAGAACAAAAAGAAAGAGAACCAGAAGAACAAGAAGGAGGAAAAGAAGAAGAAAAGAAGAAAACGAAAAGGAGAAGAAGGATAAGAAGAAGAAGGAGATGAAGAAGGGGATGAAGAAGGAGATGAAGAAGGAGAAGAAAAATGAGGAGAAGGAGGAGAAGAAGAAGGAGGAGAAGAAGAAGAAGAAGGAGGAGAAGAAGAAGAAGAAGGAGTTGAAGACGGAGATGAAGAAGAAGGAGATGAAGAAGGAGAAGAAGAAGGAGGAGAAGGAGATTAAGAAGGAGAAGAAAAATGAGAAGAAGAAGGGGGATATGAAGAAGGAGAAAAAGAAGGAGGAGGAGAAGAAGAAGGAGATGAAGAAGGAGAAGAAAAAGGAGAAGAAGGAGGAGAACAAGAAGAAGAAGGAGGAGAACAAAAAGAAGGAGTACAATAAGAAGAAGGGGAACAAGAAGAAGGAGAGTAAGAAGAAGAAGAAGAAGGAAAAGAAGAAGAAGAAGGAGAACAAGAAGGAGAAGAAGGAGGAGGCAAATCAGACACAGTAGCTGCAACTCTCTAAATTCTGTTATAAAATTACTAATACTAATGTATTTTCATTATATGACTGGAGGCATGTGCCCCGCAGCAGAGACGCGCAGGAGGCGCAGGCTGCATTGTGCCTCCTCCGCCGGACGCAGGATAAATGTGTTTCGGGGAGATTTTCTTGCTCTCCGAAGCCATAAGTAACGAGAGAGGAGTAACAATTACTTGTGGGGGGAAAGAGGAAGAAAACATTGCGGCTCGGCCTTATAAATCTGCGCTCGCTGCCTGTGAGGGATAGTATTTAGCAGCCGCTCTCCTCACTATCTCATCCGGCCAGGAGGCCAATGTCTAATAACTGCTTCCTACATCATTTCTCCCGGAATTGGGATTTTTAACCCTTAGGCTCCAATATTGGCCGCAATGCGATATTTAGACAAAAGTCAAAGGATCTTGGACGGATTTTCAGGTCAGAGAAGAGAAGACTCTGTTATTATACAATATGGAAACATCATTACTAGAGATGAGCGAGCACTAAAATGCTCGGGTGCTCGTTACTCGAGCCGAACATTTCCAGATGCTCGAGTGCTCGTTTCGAGTAACGAGCCCCATTGAAGTCAATGGGAGACCCGAGCATTTTTCAAAGGGACCATGGTTCAGGAATAAAATGTGTTATTTAATTGAAAAATAATGTCTTCTGATAATTTGCAAACATCTGCGATCTATTCTTCACTGTTCCGCGCGTATCTCCCGACAAGTAAGCAGATGTGCCGAACATCTGTAATCTATTCTGCACTGTGTTCTGCACTGTGTTTTTATCTTAAATGATCCTGTGTTCACTGTGTTCACTGTGTTCACTGTGTTCACTGTTTTTATTCTATTCTTCACTGTTCTTTACATCTGCTAACTTGTCGGGAGATAATATACGCGCGGAGCAGTGAAGAATAGATTGCAGATGTTTGCATACATCTGATCACTTATCAGAAGACATTCTTTTTCAATTAAATAACACATTTTATTCCCGAACCTTGGTCCCTTTGAAAAATGCTCGAGTCTCCCATTGACTTCAATGGGGCTCGTTACTCGAAACGAGCACTCGAGCATCTGGAAATGTTCGGCTCGAGTAACGAGCACCCGAGCATTTTAGTGCTCGCTCATCTCTAATGCTAATTTATTTAGTAGTAAATACAGTACAAGGTTGAATATTTATAATAATATAATATACAATCTCCAATAATCAATCGAAATTTTGATACAACAGAATATCATCATAAGATTCCGACCACTTAAACATGTGACGTCATGCACTGTCCTGATATTAGGGGTAAGTGCCCCCGTGTATAGAATAAATCCTCATGGATGAGGACAAGGAGCTCCGTAATATTAATCACCCCTAATGCTGGGAATGATGAGGCGGCTCCGGATGTGACGGGATGAGGTTATCTAGAAAGTCATTTCTGGGAGAATGAAGTCGTCTCATCTCTCTATCAGAGGAGGAAATGAAAGGCGTCAGGTATCGTAGATTGTGAGAGGCGAAACGCGTCGTCTGGATGTCACCGAGTCATCGCCGCCTCCCATTCATCAGGATTTATCTTCCATTTTCATCAATTTCAATTACACTCCAGATATTCCAGGGGTCCCCAAACCCAGGTCACTGTCCCTCAGACCATTGGGGGGGCCGGACTATAGAAAAAACTATGAACAAACCCCTACACACACACACTGCACATATCTAAACTAAACAGGAACAAATACAATGTATAAAATAAACAAAAAGTCAATTAAAAGCAACAACAAAGTTCCCGGTATTTCAGTGGGAGCTATGGACCTGCTTTTGGCTCATGAGAAGGTCAATGTCCAGTTCCATATCTGTCCCTGATAGTCGTAACAAGTGAGGTGAGTGTGCACCAGTCTACAGCGCATGATTCCTGAGACTCAGAGGGGGAAGATGCATAGAAATTTGCCAAGCTACTTGACTTGAATGTATTTGATAAGGCAACTCCTCCCCCCCCCCAGCATTAAATTAGATAGGGGCTCCCTGAGTAATCCAGTAGATAAGACACCCCCCAGCATTAAATTAGACAGGGACTCAATGAGTAATCTAGTAGATAAGACACCCCCCCCCCAAGTAATTCATTAGATATTGCTGAGGGGGGCCTATAGTAGATAAGACACCCCCCCCCCAGTATTACATTAGATAGGCCCCCCTCAGTAATATAGTAGATAAGACACCCCTGTATTACATTAGATAAGCCCCCCTCAGTAATATAGTAGATAAGACACCCACTGTATTACATTAGATAAGCCCCCCTCAGTAATATAGTAGATAAGACACCCACTGTATTACATTAGATAGGCCCCCCTCAGCAATATAGTAGATAAGACACCCCCTGGTATTACATTAGATAGGCCCCCCTCAGCAATCTAGTAGATAAGACCCCCCCCCCCAGTATTACATTAGATAGGCCCCCCTCAGCAATATAGTAGATAGGACACCTCCCAATAAACCATTAGATAGGGCCCCTCTCAGTAATATAGTAGATAAGACACCCCCTGTATTACATTAGATAAGCCCCCCTCAGTAATATAGTAAATAAGACACCCCCAGTATTACATTAGATAGGCCCCCCCTCAGCAATATAGTAGATAAGACACCCCTGTATTACATTAGATAAGCCCCCCTCAGTAATATAGTAGATAAGACACCCACTGTATTACATTAGATAGGCCCCCCTCAGCAATATAGTAGATAAGACACCCCCCGGTATTACATTACATAGGCCCCCCTCAGCAATCTAGTAGATAAGACCCCCCCCCCAGTATTACATTAGATAGGCCCCCCTCAGCAATATAGTAGATAGGACACCTCCCAATAAACCATTAGATAGGGCCCCTCTCAGTAATATAGTAGATAAGACACCCCCAGTATTACATTAGATAAGCCCCCCTCAGTAATATAGTAGATAAGACACCCCCAGTATTACATTAGATAAGCCCCCCTCAGTAATATAGTAGATAAGACACCCCCAGTATTACATTAGATAAGCCCCCCTCAGTAATATAGTAGATAAGACACCCCCAGTATTACATTAGATAGTCCTCACTCAACAATATAGAAGATAAGAGACCCCCAGTAATCCATTAGATATGGGCCTTCTGAGTAATCTAGTAGATAAAAGACCCCGCAGTAATCATTAGATAGGGCCCCTCTCGGTAATATAGTAGATAAAACACCCCCAGTTAATCCATTAGATAGGCCGCCCTCAGCAATATAGAAGATAAGAGACTCCCCTCAGTAATCCATTAGATAGGACCCCTCTCAGTAATTTAGTAGATAAGACAACCCCAGTAATACATTAGATAGGCCCCCCCTCAGTAATCTATTAGTTAAGGCACCCCCCTCCCTCAGTATAAGAAAGGGTCTTAGGGATCCCCCCACCCCACTTCAGCCATGAATAGATATCCTCCACCCTGCTTGGGTAAGCCATCAGATAGGACCCCTACTTCAGTGTATGATCGTACATTAGATAGGGCTTCCCCCATTAATATTTCCCCCACCGTTTTAGGCAGAATAAGAAAAAAAATTCCTGATACTTACCCACAGTCTCCAGCAATTGTGTCCCCCCCGCTCATGTATATATATTATACCTCAGTGCCGGCACCATCAGTAGAATCGGTTGTTTGCACATGTTATAGAGGCTCAGGCACTTCGGGTCGGATCTTCAATGGAGTTGCAGGGCACAGGTTCTACAGCAGCGTTATTGATAATCCGGCCCCGCCAGGAACTACCTCTCACCCCCGGGGGCTCGATAAATGGTTTCAGGGGGCTGCATGCAGCTCAAGGGCCAAAGCTTGGGGATCCCTGGGATATTCTATGAGTGTCACTAGTGTCATCAGTGTCATATTTTTGGAGCTTAATATGTGACATCTAATTTTTCCATCCTGGAAAGGTCAACATAACACGTTGGTGGACGACTGCCCAGAATTATCCAGCTTAATCTTTGCCATTGGACCCTCGGCATGGTGAGTGTTACAAAACCCCTATTCTCCCATCTGAGGTTCTGCTGAGTAACTAGTAACTTGACTTTGGAGTTCCTGCCATGTGATTCTTCTATTCTAATGACTTATTGATGATCTGGGCCTGATCTGACTCTCAACCTTCTGTGGCACATCTTGACATTCGGCTTGGAGCTAGGCACTTGGGGCTTCCTGACTCTTCACTACAGTCATAGTAAGATAAGTCTTAGAGGTAGATGGTACTAGCAAACACCTGAGACCGGAGTCTAAGTGGCACCTGGTCTTTGCCAGAGCCCACAGCAAAGCGGGACGGTCTGGCTGCGGCGGAGTGGCACCTGTGTGTCCTATCTGCAGGCAGCATGTTATAGAGCAGGGGAAGCTGAGCAGAGCGTACATAGTGTCCTATCTGCAGGCAGCATGTTATAGAGCAGGAGGAGCTGAGCAGAGCGTACCTAGTGTCCTATCTGCAGGCAGCATGTTATAGAGCAGGAGGAGCTGAGCAGATTGTACATAGTGTCCTATCTGCAGGCAGCATGTTATAGAGCAGGGGAAGCTGAGCAGATTGCACATAGTGTCCTATCTGCAGGCAGCATGTAATAGAGCAGGAGGAGCTGAGCAGATTGTACATAGTGTCCTATCTGCAGGCAGCATGTTATAGAGCAGGAGGAGCTGAGCACATTGTACATAGTGTCCTATCTGCAGGCAGCATGTTATAGAGCAGGAGGAGCTGAGCAGATTGTACATAGTGTCCTATCTGCAGGCAGCATGTTATAGAGCAGGAGGAGCTGAGCAGATTGTACATAGTGTCTTATCTGTAAGCAGCATGTTATAGAGCAGGAGGAGCTGAGCAGATTGTACATAGTGTCTTATCTGCAGGCAGCATGTTATAGAGCAGGAGGAGCTGGTAACGCTGGTAACGCTGGCACAGACTGAAGGCACCGCTGGACAGGAACCCAGGAAGGCACAGCAGGACACGGGAATAACAGGAACATGGAGGAACACTGGAATCACAGGAAACACTGGGGGGCTTTCACTTCTGTAGATCTGACGGGGATTCGCCGGATTATATAGCAGAGCCGGATTAACCAGCGCCAAGCTGGAGGACGCTGGCCCTTTAAATCTTGAAGAGCCGGCACGTGCGTGCCATAGGGAGGCGGGAACACGCGTTCGGCCTAGTCGGATCCATAGCAGAACCAGGAGCGTGGAGAGGTGAGTCCGGGCCAGGGGGACCCGCGCCAAGTAGAGGGGCACCGGTCTGCCCGAGATCCCCGGCATGGATCGCGGTTGCATCCGTGACAAGACCACTCTTCATTTCCACAAATGGTTGGAATTGAGGCTCGTTGGTTGGGACGATGACCATGAAGTGCACTAGTTCTGGGTTAACCTGGGATAACATGAGCAGTACATGGATTTTTGTGCTGTCCAAAAAAAACGTTATCTGTCAGAAATGTTTTGACTATAGAAAAAAAGCACCAAATGACATCAAACCTCAAAGCGGCAAAATGCTGTGAAAACATGTAAGAATGACACCACAAAATTACCATCGGATGAATGTGACACATCCGTTCTGTTCTCCGACCTCCCAAGCGTTAAACAGAAATTTTTTTTTTTTTTCGAGGAAAAGCTGGTATTACGATTGTGTATATGCAAATAATGTTTGTCGAGATGAATGCAATGAAAAGTGAATAATGGATCAGCGGAGATTACCGGGACATTATGGAATCGGATTAGCGCCCTTCCCCGAGATGGAGACTTTTTTGACTTTATAACATGAGGTTTTAGTTTCCTTCTTATTTGTCTGAAGATCCGGTTTGGATTTAATTAGAATTTTAGAAATGTTTCGGTGTCAATAAACGTAGAGTCGGCCTCGGGATTATCACACTGAGCCGCCGCACAGACAATGATGACTATCGATGGTATTAATGCCGGAGCCAGGAGATGTCGGAGGTGTCTGCGAGGATGACACGAGGTCTACGAGGGCTCAGAGCATCTGCAGACATGGAATTATTAGTGTGTTACATTCACTTCATGGAAAGCCGAGAGGAGGGCGAGGAGCAAAGACAACGAAAACAGCTAAATATTATGTGTCTTGTCACTGTACACGATGCTACTCCGGCCTTATGTTAAAAATGCAAAAGTCCTATCTGCAGCTATTATTGTTATAGAGCAGGAGGAGCTGAGCAGATTGCACATAGTGTCCTATCTGCAGCTATTATTGTTATAGAGCAGGAGGAGCTGAGCAGATTATACATAGTGTCCTATCTGCAGGCAGCATGTTATAGAGCAGGGGGAGCTGAGCAGATTGCACATAGTGTCCTATCTGCAGGCAGCATGTTATAGAGCAGGAGGAGCTGAGCAGATTGTACATAGTGTCCTATCTGCAGCTATTATTGTTATAGAGCAGGAGGAGCTGAGCAGATTGTACATAGTGTCCTATCTGCAGGCATCATGTTATAGAGCAGGAGGAGCTGAGCAGATTATACATAGTGTCCTATCTGCAGGCAGCATGTTATAGAGCAGGAGGAGCTGAGCAGATTGTACATAGTGCCCTATCTGCAGGAAACATGTTATAGAGCAGGAGGAGCTGAGCAGATTGTACATAGTGTCCTATCTGCAGGCAGCATGTTAAAGAGCAGGAGGAGCTGAGCACATTGTACATAGTGTCCTATCTGCAGCTATTATTGTTATAGAGCAAGAGAAGTTGAGCAGATTGTACACAGTGTCCTATCTGCAGGCAGCATGTTATAGAGCAGGAGGAGCTGAGCACATTGTACATAGTGTCCTATCTGCAGGCCGCATGTTATAGAGCAGGAGGAGCTGTGCAGATTATACATAATGACCTATCTGCAGGCAGCATGTTATAGAGCAGGAGGAGCTGAGCACATTGTACATAGTGTCCTATCTGCAGGCAGCATGTTATAGAGCAGGAGGAGCTGACCAGATTATGCATAGTGTCCTATCTGCAGCTCCTGTTGGATTTATCAGGGGGCGGGGCTTCCTGATTAGTCCGTTGTTTGATGGGGGCGGGGATAACATCACAATCTCCTCCCTTGGCTCCACCTTTTTGGGGGACTAAAAATATAGTAAAAATAACATATCAAAAGTGATATTAAATTAAAAAATCTCTGGTTCTGAGCAGACAGGATGTGCTTGTCCCTCATAGATCCTAATAAGTGGAATTTTCTGGCTCCATCCCTACGATTCCTGTCTAGATCCTCTGATCAGAGTCTTCCTCATTAGGAGAAGGAACATGTTATGGGCACAGCGTGTCCTGTCTGCAGGCGCTGCCCGCCATGGGGGCTCTGTAGGTGATGCGCTGCCCCCTGGGGACTCCGACTACAAAGCGAAGAAGCTTCGCCAACAACAACTTAATTACCTTCTTATTGCAGGAGTCCAAACCTGCTTAATATTCGTTTAGTGTTGATGCTGTTGTCTGATCATTAATCATGTTTAGTTGCACCTGCAATTATTTTTTTTTTTCATATCTTTAATGCGCCAATTTTATTGCGGAGACGTCTCTCCGGAGGTTTGTAAGTGATTAAGGCTTGTTAATTGTTGCATGAATTTTCAGATTGTTTCAAAGTCAGCGTGATCAAAGCCGAAAACCAAGGTTACCCCGCCAGCTGATCCCATTGTGATATGTTTACAAAACCTCGGCAAACGTCACGTGACTCCTCCGAGCTCGGCTGCCCCCAAAGAGCCTGACACCTTCATCAATGCCGGGCTAATAAGCTGACCAGTGGGGTCACCTCCCTGATAGGAGAGGGCTGGATCCGTCACTGCCCATTAGGAAATCTCATTCGTTATGTTCGCTTACAATAAAAAAGCTTGGAATTGGGAATTTTAGTAAACTTTTAGGAATATTAGTCCTTCTAATAATACATTCCTTTTCACGGTTTAAGGAACATTTAAGGAATGATTTGATACAAAAATGTTACAATGTTTTCAGCCCATTCCGTTCCTTTGCTCCAAACATTCTATAGGATACGGAATGTACGGAGCAAAGTAACGGAATGGGCTAAAAACATTGTAACATTTTTGGATCAAATCATTATCTGATTTCGGTTGGCCTATGTTCCTTTAACCTAAAAAAAAACATTCTAAGTAAAATAGAAGAATGGACTGAAAAATATGTCACTCTCAAGATACCAGATACCATACATTGGGGCTCATTTACTAAGGGCCCCTCGGACGGCACTTTCGTCGGACATCCTGGCGATTTCCGTTTTGTGCAGCTGGGATAGGGATTTAAAAGGGGTTTTTGTAGCACGCAAACAGATTTTGGCGCAATCGCGCCGGCTTTCATGCGACACAAACTGGGGGGCGGCCCGACGGTTGATCGGAAAGATTCAGACAAACCGCAGGATTTAACTTAAAAATTGTGTTGCAAGCCAAACACTTACATGCACCAGGAAGAAGAAGGTGAACTCCGGGGACCTGAGCGGGGAAGCGACACATGCAGGATATCGGGTGCACGATCTTAGTGACTCCCTGCACAGCGCATTATACACGGACAATGCACTTACATGCACCAGGAAGAAGAAGGTGAACTCCAGGGACCTGAGCGGGGAAGCGACACATGCAGGATATCGGGTGCACGATCTTAGTGACTCCCCGCACAGCGCATTATACACGGACAATGCACTTACATGCACCAGGAAGAAGAAGGTGAACTCCAGGGACCTGAGCAGGGAAGTGACACATGCAGGATATCGGACGCACGATCTTAGTGACTCCCCGCACAGCACATTATACACGGACAATGCACTTACATGCACCAGGAAGAAGAAGGTGAACTCCGGGGACCTGAGCGGGGAAGCGACACATGCAGGATATCGGGCGCACAACCTTCATGAATCGCGGCAGAGTTTATCCTCGTCGGACCGTCCGGATTGGGGATCAGGTAAGTAAATGTGCCCCATTGTGATGATACTAGACCAGTTGTAGATTTTTATTTTCTTTTGTTTCTTTATTTATATTGACTGGGAGCCCTCATTTATGACCCCACCAAATTACCTTTATAGGCACCGGACTCCTTATGAAGTGTAAATGGTAATTACCTTTGAGAGCAAAGACAGGTCCTGCCAGGAAGGAATGTGTTATCTGGTGCCTGACAACCCCAGATAATTGTAGGAATTACAAAATCTGTTTGTAGACAGAGGGGCTCATTTACATACCCATTCGATAGAGTTCACAGAAAGTGCATTGTCCGTGTATGATGGACTCTGCCGCAATTCATGAAGATCGTGCGCCCGATATCCTGCATGTGTCACTTCCCCGCTCAGGTCCCCGGAGTTCACCTTCTTCTTCCTGGTGCATGTAAGTGCATTGTCTGTGTATAATGCGCTGTGCGGGGAGTCACTAAGATCCTGCGCCCGATATCCTGCATGTGTCGCTTCCCCGCTCAGGTCCCCGGAGTTCACCTTCTTCCTGGTGCATGTAAGTGCATTGTCCGTGTATAATGCGCTGTGCGGGGAGTCACTAAGATCCTGTGCCCGATATCCTGCATGTGTGGCTTCCCCGCTCAGGTCCCTGGAGTTCACCTTCTTCTTCCTGGTGCATGTAAGTGCATTGTCCGTGTATAATGCGCTGTGCGGGGAGTCACTAAGATCCCGCGCCCGATATCCTGCATGTGTCGCTTCCCCGCTCAGGTCCCCGGAGTTCACCTTCTTCTTCCTGGTGCATGTAAGTGCATTGTCCGTGTATAATGCGCTGTGCGGGGAGTCACTAAGATCCTGCGCCCGATATCCTGCATGTGTGGCTTCCCCACTCAGGTCCCCGGAGTTCACCTTCTTCTTCCTGGTGCATGTAAGTGCATTGTCCGTGTATAATGCGCTGTGCGGGGAGTCACTAAGATCCCGCGCCCGATATCCTGCATGTGTCGCTTCCCCGCTCAGGTCCCCGGAGTTCCCCTTCTTCTTCCTGGTGCATGTAAGTGCATTGTCCATGTATAATGCGCTGTGCGGGGAGTCACTAAGATCCTGCGCCCGATATCCTGCATGTGTCGCTTCCCCGCTCAGGTCCCTGGAGTTCACCTTCTTCTTCCCGGTGCATGTAAGTGCATTGTCCGTGTATAATGCGCTGTGCGGGGAGTCACTAAGATCCTGCGCCTGATATCCTGCATGTGTCACTTCCCCGCTCAGGTCCCCGGAGTTCACCTTCTTCTTCCTGGTGCATGTAAGTGCATTGTCCGTGTATAATGCGCTGTGCGGGGAGTCACTAAGATCCTGCGCCCGATATCCTGCATGTGTGGCTTCCCCACTCAGGTCCCCGGAGTTCACCTTCTTCTTCCTGGTGCATGTAAGTGCATTGTCCGTGTATAATGCGCTGTGCGGGGAGTCACTAAGATCCCGCGCCCGATATCCTGCATGTGTCGCTTCCCCGCTCAGGTCCCCGGAGTTCCCCTTCTTCTTCCTGGTGCATGTAAGTGCATTGTCCATGTATAATGCGCTGTGCGGGGAGTCACTAAGATCCTGCGCCCGATATCCTGCATGTGTCGCTTCCCCGCTCAGGTCCCTGGAGTTCACCTTCTTCTTCCCGGTGCATGTAAGTGCATTGTCCGTGTATAATGCGCTGTGCGGGGAGTCACTAAGATCCTGCGCCCGATATCCTGCATGTGTTGCTTCCCCGCTCAGGTCCCCGGAGTTCACCTTCTTCTTCCTGGTGCATGTAAGTGCATTGTCCGTGTATAATGCGCTGTGCGGGGAGTCACTAAGATCGTGCGCCTGATATCCTGCATGTGTCACTTCCCGTTCAGGTCCCAGGAGTTCACCTTCTTCTTCCTGGTGCATGTAAGTGCATTGTCCGTGTATAATGCGCTGTGCGGGGAGTCACTAAGATCGTGCCCCCGATATCCTGCATGTGTCGCTTCCCCGCTCAGGTCCCCGGAGTTAACCTCCTGCTTCCTGGTGCATGTAAGTGCATTGTCCGTGTATAATGCGCTGTGCGGGGAGTCACTAAGATCCTGCGCCCGATATCCTGCATGTGTCACTTCCCCGCTCAGGTCCCTGGAGTTCACCTTCTTCTTCCTGGTGCATGTAAGTGCATTGTCCGTGTATAATGCGCTGTGCGGGGAGTCACTAAGATCCTGCGCCTGATATCCTGCATGTGTCACTTCCCCGCTCAGGTCCCCGGAGTTCACCTTCTTCTTCCTGGTACATGTAAGTGCATTGTCCGTGTATAATGCGCTGTGCAGGGAGTCACTAAGATCCTGCGCCCGATATCCTGCATGTGTCGCTTCCCCGCTCAGGTTCCTGGAGTTCACCTTCTTCTTCCTGGTCCATGTAAGTGCATTGTCCGTGTATAATGCGCTGTGCGGGGAGTCACTAAGATCGTGCACCCGATATCCCGCATGTGTCGCTCCCCCGCTCAGGTCCCCGGAGTTCACCTTCTTCTTCCTGGTGCATGTAAGTGCATTGTCCGTGTATAATGCGCTGTGCGGGGAGTCACTAAGATCCTGCGCCCGATATCCTGCATGTGCAACTTCCCGCTCAGGTCCCCGGAGTTCACCTTCTTCTTCCTGGTGCATGTAAGTGCATTGTCCGTGTATATTGCGCTGTGCGGGGAGTCACTAAGATCGTGCGCCCGATATCCTGCATGTGTCGCTTCCCCGCTCAGGTCCCCGGAGTTCACCTTCTTCTTCCTGGTGCATGTAAGTGCATTGTCCGTGTATATTGCGCTGTGCGGGGAGTCACTAAGATCGTGCGCCCGATATCCTGCATGTGTCGCTTCCCCGCTCAGGTCCCCGGAGTTCCCCTTCTTCTTCCTGGTGCATGTAAGTGCATTGTCCATGTATAATGCGCTGTGCGGGGAGTCACTAAGATCCTGCGCCCGATATCCTGCATGTGTCGCTTCCCCGCTCAGGTCCCTGGAGTTCACCTTCTTCTTCCCGGTGCATGTAAGTGCATTGTCCGTGTATAATGCGCTGTGCGGGGAGTCACTAAGATCCTGCGCCCGATATCCTGCATGTGTCGCTTCCCCGCTCAGGTCCCTGGAGTTCACCTTCTTCTTCCCGGTGCATGTAAGTGCATTGTCCGTGTATAATGTGCTGTGCGGGGAGTCACTAAGATCGTGCGCCTGATATCCTGCATGTGTCACTTCCCGTTCAGGTCCCAGGAGTTCACCTTCTTCTTCCTGGTGCATGTAAGTGCATTGTCCGTGTATAATGCGCTGTGCGGGGAGTCACTAAGATCGTGCCCCCGATATCCTGCATGTGTCGCTTCCCCGCTCAGGTCCCCGGAGTTCACCTCCTGCTTCCTGGTGCATGTAAGTGCATTGTCCGTGTATAATGCGCTGTGCGGGGAGTCACTAAGATCCTGCGCCCGATATCCTGCATGTGTCACTTCCCCGCTCAGGTCCCTGGAGTTCACCTTCTTCTTCCTGGTGCATGTAAGTGCATTGTCCGTGTATAATGCGCTGTGCGGGGAGTCACTAAGATCCTGCGCCTGATATCCTGCATGTGTCACTTCCCCGCTCAGGTCCCCGGAGTTCACCTTCTTCTTCCTGGTACATGTAAGTGCATTGTCCGTGTATAATGCGCTGTGCAGGGAGTCACTAAGATCCTGCGCCCGATATCCTGCATGTGTCGCTTCCCCGCTCAGGTTCCTGGAGTTCACCTTCTTCTTCCTGGTCCATGTAAGTGCATTGTCCGTGTATAATGCGCTGTGCGGGGAGTCACTAAGATCGTGCACCCGATATCCCGCATGTGTCGCTCCCCCGCTCAGGTCCCCGGAGTTCACCTTCTTCTTCCTGGTGCATGTAAGTGCATTGTCCGTGTATAATGCGCTGTGCGGGGAGTCACTAAGATCCTGCGCCCGATATCCTGCATGTGCCACTTCCCGCTCAGGTCCCCGGAGTTCACCTTCTTCTTCCTGGTGCATGTAAGTGCATTGTCCGTGTATATTGCGCTGTGCGGGGAGTCACTAAGATCCTACACCCGATATCCTGCATGTGTCGCTTCCCCGCTCAGGTCCCCGGAGTTCACCTTCTTCTTCCTGGTGCATGTAAGTGCATTGTCCGTGTATATTGCGCTGTGCGGGGAGTCACTAAGATCGTGCGCCCGATATCCTGCATGTGTCGCTTCCCCGCTCAGGTCCCCGGAGTTCTCCTTCTTCTTCCTGGTGCATGTAAGTGCATTGTCCGTGTATAATCCGCTGTGCGGGGAGTCACTAAGATCCTGCGCCTGATATCCTGCATGTGTCGCTTCCCCGCTCAGGTCCCTGGAGTTCACCTTCTTCTTCCTGCTGCATGTAAGTGCATTGTCCGTGTATATTGCGCTGTGCAGGGAGTCACTAAGATCCTGCGCCCGATATCCTGCATGTGTTGCTTCCCCGCTCAGGTCCATGGAGTTCACCTTCTTCTTCCTGGTGCATGTAAGTGCATTGTCCATGTATATGCGCTGTGCGGGGAGTCACTAAGATCGTGCGCCCGATATGCTGCATGTGTCGCTTCCCCGCTCAGGTCCCCGGAGTTCACCTTCTTCTGCCTGGTGCATGTAAGTGCATTGTCCGTGTATAATGCGCTGTGCGGGGAGTCACTAAGATTGTGCGCCCGATATCCTGCATGTGTTGCTTCCCCGCTCAGGTCCCTGGAGTTCACCTTCTTCTTCCTGGTGCATGTAAGTGCATTGTCCGTGTATAATGCGCTGTGCAGGGAGTCACTAAGATCCTGCGCCCGATATCCTGCATGTGTCACTTCCCCGCTCAGGTCCCCGGAGTTCACCTTCTTCTTCCTGGTGCATGTAAGTGCATTGTCCGTGTATAATGCGCTGTGCGGGGAGTCACTAAGATCCTGCGCCCGATATCCTGCATGTGTCGCTTCCCCGCTCAGGTCCCAGGAGTTCACCTTCTTCTTCCTGGTGCATGTGAGTGCATTGGATGCGACACAAATTGAAAGTTAAATCCTGCGCTCAGTCCGAATCAGTCTGATTGTCAAATGGCCGCCCTCCCTCCCCCTTAATTCTGTCGCATGAAAGCAGCGGACTTGCGCAAATCCTGAAAACCGTGAACAGTCTGAGGAAAGTGTGATCTACGACCCTTAGTGATTAAGCCCCAGAGTGTAATCTTCCACACCTTTTTAGGTTGATCTCTGGAGCAAGGGGATCAAAGGATGAAAAGTTTGTGTGTCTCTTTCCTGCCAAAAACACATTGGGGTCATTTACTAAGGGTCCGAACGACGGATAGGTCGTCAGGTTTCCCTAATATTTCCGATTTGCGCAGAATTGCCCCGGGATTTTGGCGCACACGATCGGATTGTGGCGCATCGGCGTTGGCTTGCACGTGGCGTGGCCATCGGACAACCCGACGGATTTGTAAAAACCGCGGAATTTAAAAAACGAATGATGTTTCGCAAGATCAAGCACACATGCATCGGGAAGAACTTGGACATAACTCATGAGTCCTCAGTTGCAAAGGTTGGGTTGCACCTGTAGCCTTGGTATCAAGAACCTTGCTGGGTGGGTACCTAGTCTATTCGCAGAACACCCTTATTTTCAAGCCCAGCCACCCCAAGTTAGGTATGGGGTAACAGGTAGCGAGGTGCGGTTGTGCCATCTTCTAATCCAAAGTTATGGAGTTTTAATCAAAATCAGAAACAGAGGTTATCTCTCCGGAGGGAGGGGAAAAATGTGCCCCTCCCCCTCTCAGTGACATCACAGTCAGGAGGGTGGGGCCTAAAACCCACTGGGTTTAAATTAGTGAATTCAGGAGAACCCCCTTTGTCAGTCTTTTGGTGAATTCATTGGACATGGATATTCTGCCCGGAACTTCTGCCAAATCTCAACGGCGCATACAACTGAAGCTATTCCATTAGTAAGGTTATTTGTTTTTATTCCCTTTTTGTTTTTGTAACTGTTTGTATGTATATTGTTTGTAAAAACATTTGTATCATCTGACAAGTTTATGTTTAACTGTGATTGAACCCGAGAGTGGGGGCTCATCAGAAACATCATAACCAACTGGATCCCCACTGGTCTGCTCTTCCGAGTCCTATCTGGACTCCGATATGGAAAAATCTTCTCAGCCAATCAGTGACTTCAGTTGTGATGAAAATGTAACAATAGACGAGGATTTACTTTGTTTCTGCACATTAGGAAATTTAATTTGTGATGTTCATGACAATTATAAGGCTTGGAGGGTTATTATAGATACATTATAGAAAATGGACTGGTGACTCTTCTGGAATAAAATGAAAGAGGAACGGAGCAGAACAGGTTGAAAAAAAATTTGTTACACGGAGTCCCCGGGTTACATACAAGATGGGTTCCGTAGGTTTGTTCTTAAGTTGAATTTGTATGTAAGTCGAAACTGTATATTTTATAATTGTAGATCCAGACAAATTTTTTTTTTGCCCCAGTGACAATTGGAGTTTCAAAATTTTTTGCTGTAATGGGGCCAAGGATTATCAATAAAGCTTCATTACAGACACCTTACAGGTGGTCATTGCAGCCTGGGACTATAGTAACATCCAGAGAGGTCACCAGAGGTCACAGTGGGCAGAGGGGTCCGTCTGTAACTAGGGGTCGTCTGTAAGTCGGGTGTCCTTAAAGGGGTTCTCAGGAGGTGGAAAAACATAGCTGCAGTCTTCCAAAAACAGCACCACCCCTGACCAAGGTTACTGCCAGTACTGCAGCTCAGCTGTATAGAAATGAATGGAGCTTAGTTGCAATACCAGACACTACCCACGGTCAGGTGAGGCGCTGTTTTTGGAAGACTGCAGCCATGTTTTTCCACCTCCAGAGAACCCCTTTAAGTAGAGGAGCTCCTGTAGTCATTTTGTTAGTCTCTAATCTCTTGACTTGTCTTGACACATAAGGAAACGTCACCATTGTCCGTCCATTGTTTGCTTCTTATTCTCCTCAGCCAATCAGTGGCTGCAGTGGTCACCATAATGGTTGCCTCCCTTATAAAAGTGGTCTGAAAAATGTGAAAAAAAAATTTCACATCAATTCCAAATACGACTGAGGCATGTCACCACATGAATCACCGTGCCGGTCCAGCCCCATGGTCAATCTCACGAGGTTTCTTAAAGAACAAAATTTAAGCCCAAAAAGGTTTTTAATCATTCTCTTTACATTTTCCACTGTCATTCGGATACTTTGTAGGTCCTTGTCGGTCTCTACTTTTTGTCTCATCTTGATCCATCAAGGCAGGTCACTCCATCACGAACAACCTCGCCAATCGTTCTTCACTGTCACTCCCAAGTTGACCTGTTCCCCGCTGGTCTCTTCTTCCTAGTCCGATCTCTACACCGCAGGAAACGACTGTTTTTATAGAAAATAGGAATTCTATTTTGTGATGTTCCATGGGTTGGGCAAATATTCTGCATGCAACGTTTTTCAATTTGAGTCCCATATTAGATGAAGTTGCTTTGAAAAGGAAATTTTAGAGTCAAGTAGAAGAAACGTCTCATCGGTTCAGGAAAGTTCTCCCGATAGAAAATAGGTAGGGAGAGAACCCACCATAGCTGTCGAGAACATTGGGGCTCATTTACTAAGGGTCTGAATCGCGCACTTTCGTCGGGTTTCCCAATGATTTCTGATTTGCGCGGAATTGCCCTGTTATTTTGGCGCACGGGATCGGATTGTGGTGCATCGGCACCAGATTTCACGCAACAGAAATCGGGTGCCGGAAAACCAGATGGATTCGGAAAAACTGCAGGATTTAAAAAATGATTTGTGGCGCAAGATCAAGCACTCACATGCACCGGGAAGAAGAAGGTGAACTCCGGCGGATGTCGGCGCAGCAGCAACACCTGCTGGATATTGGGCGCACGGACCTTAGTGAATCCCGGCAGAACCCGAATCCTCGTCGGAGAACGTGCTGCTGGATCGCGACTGGACCGGGTAAGTAAATTTGCCACATTTTCTCCTTACCTGTGTAGTGTCTAAACTATTGTCTATTGGGCCTTAAATAACCTTCATAGCAGACGTCTTAGGTATGTATGCACCTGCTTCTGTCCCTCGGCACTGCGCCATCGAAGCTTTCAAGTCATTTCTTGCAGGGACCATTGTATGTGGCTCTACGCTGTTCTATACATATGCATCGAGGCATCCAGCGAAGGAGATGCAAAGTGGAATAGTGAGGCATTTCTCCGAACGCTAAGTACAAGCAAACAAAAGCCGGATAGAAAGTCAATAGTTCTGTTTATTCACAAAATCCAATCCTTCTCCTTAACTGTATTAATGGCTCGCCCGTATTTTTTGTCATGTTTCAGCTGTGAAATACTTTGCTCTCCTGTTTGACGTGCATTAGCCGACAGATATTTTTGGACTCTGATTAAATTTTGCCGAGAGTAAAACATCGGAAGAGCTTGGAGCGGAGCCAGTTTCAACAAGTCACAGAGACTGGGAACAAAGAGAAGAAAGTGGCCCCTGCTGGAAGCTTCTGACAAGGGCCAATTATACTTCAAGACGCAAAGCTCTGGGAATCAATAAAAGAGCATTTACATCCCCAAAAAAGTGCCCTTAAAAAACACAAAACAGAAATGATAGTTAATGATTTTGTTATAATTGGTTGTTCAAAAGGAACTTCTAAAAAAGGCTTCCAAATAACCAGACTCCATTTTTATGGATCCCCTAAGGACATCGACATCCTTGGCGCTCACCCAATTTTTTTGGGTTTCATAAGTGAGATATTTCAGTTTTTCCAAAAAAGAGACTGAATGTCTCAAAGGAAGCTCCAATATAGTCCAAATTAGGAAACTTTTTCGGATGAGAGGACCTCCTTAAAGCTACACCTCATAGTGATGTTTATGAGACTTTCTCTTCTCCTCTAGGATCCCTCATCAGTCTGTGCTCGCTATATGGACTGGTCATCATTTCCTCTCCTTTCCTTTCCTCTACTCTTCCCTCCTGTCCTTTCTTCTCCTTTTCTCTTCTCTCTTCTACCCTTCACATCTCACCTTGTCTCTTCTCTTCTCCTTATTACTTCTATTCTTTCATCTCCTCTTCCTTCTTCTCTTCTCCCTGCCTCTCCTTTCCTCTCCTCTTCCCTCCTTTTCTCTTCTCTCCCCTCTTCTCCTCGCCTTTCCTTTTCTCTCCCCTCCTTTTTTCTTCTCTCTTCTACCCTTCCCATCTGATCTTGTTTTCTCCATATTACTTCTATTCTTTCCTCTTTTTCACTTGTCTACTTTTTTCAGCCTCATGTATCTGCAGGATGTATACTAGAGCAGTATATATCATGACTTTGGTCATGTGTGAGAGGGATGAGACGCTTATAACCCCCATTATAGAAGCTCTTGGAGGTCCTAGTGATTGGGTACCCAGCGTTCATACAGTTATTCCCTACCCTGTCAATACATCTAAAAAAAACAAACCCACAAGAAAGATACAAAAGTCACAAAAAGTAGCTGACCAAGGAGAAGAAACCTGGCTGTTTTTGCTCCTGCTCCCATGTCTGACTGCTCGTCCATTTATTCTCAGGACCTGACTCCAGAAGTGATATTTCTATAATTATTATATACAGACGTTATGATGCCGTCCCCCTACAGATATAGGTGATCCCCCATCTGCCGCTGCGCAGTGAAGCTTACAATCCAGTGTATGAGATTAGCTGAACGCTCCATCAATACTCCGGCGCTCTAGAAGGTTTCGGTGATCCACTTCCCGGAGTGGCCCGGTGTGACAGACATTGATATATGGCTTCCCATAAGTGGGATTACAGCTACGGCGAAGGACGTATGGAGTATTTATGCGGCGTTGTTGGGCTGACATCTTTCCTGTGCGGATGGATGAACTCTACAGTCTCTATTTCTATATTACATGTACATGGAGCACTAAATCACATAAAACAGAATGTTCTACCAAACCACAGAAACATTGAACATCAGAGCCGGACTGGCTGGTGATATTGCCTCCAGATGAACGAACAATGGAAGGCATTCATCCATGTAACACATCGCTTTCATTGTCTCCAGAATATCTTCAGACGATAGAGCAGCACAGTACATTGCATTTTATCACCTCATGACCAACTCAAACAGAGCGTGCAAATGAAGCCCGATTAGGTGGGATAAACTCGGAATATAGATTTTATTTTTTACTGGGGGATTGTTTAGATGAGATGACTGGACTTCTCCGACGATGTCATGAGATATTGGAGTCTGTAATCTGCAGGAAGATAGGTAGGTGCATATAAACTTGACCCCTAAGTCTCAGGGAAGCTCAAAAGAAAGAGAAACTGGAGGTATCCCACCACTTCCTCCTCTCTCACAGCATACAGTCTCAGGGAAACTCAAAAGAGTTCAGGAAAGTTCTCCCGATAGAAAATAGGTAGGGAGAGAACCCACCATAGCTGTCGAGAACATTGGGGCTCATTTACTAAGGGTCTGAATCGCGCGCTTTCGTCGGGTTTCCCAATGATTTCTGATTTGCGCGGAATTGCCCTGTTATTTTGCCGCACGGGATCGGATTGTGGTGCATCGGCACCAGATTTCATGCAACAGAAATCGGGTGCCGGAAAACCAGATGGATTCGGAAAAACTGCAGGATTTAAAAAATGATTTGTGGCGCAAGATCTAGCACTCACATGCACCGGGAAGAAGAAGGTGAACTCCGGCGGATGTCGGCGCAGCAGCAACACCTGCTGGATATTGGGCGCACGGACCTTAGTGAATCCCGGCATAACCCAAATCCTCGTCTGAGAACGCGCCGCTGGATCGCGACTGGACCGGGTTAGTAAATTTGCCCCATTTTCTCCTTACCTGTGTAGTGTCTAAACTATTGTCTATTGGGCCTTAAATAACCTTCATAGCAGACGTCTTAGGTATGTATGCACCTGCTTCTGTCCCTCGGCACTGCGCCATCGAAGCTTTCAAGTCATTTCTTGCAGGGACCATTGTATGTGGCTCTGGGGATTCATCCCTCACCTCTTCCTCTCCTGTCACAGCATACAGTCTCAGGTAAACTCAAAGAAAGAGATACTGGAGATTCATCTCCCACCTCTTCCTCCGCTCTCACAGCATACAGTCTCAGGGAAACTTAGAAAGAGATACTGGAGATTCATCCCTCACCTCTTCCTCCTCTCTCACAGCATACAGTCTCAGGGAAACTTAGAAAGAGATACTGGAGATTCATCCCTCACCTCTCCTCCTCTATCACAGCATACAGTCTCAGGGAAACTTAGAAAGAGATACTGGAGATTCATCCCTCACCTCTTCCTCCTCTCTCACAGCATACAGTCTCATGGAAACCCAAATAGAGGTGCTGGAGGTACATTCCCTACCTCTTCATCCTCTGTCACAGCATGCAGTTTCAGGTAAACTCAAAGAGAAATACTGGAGGCACATCCTCCACCTCTTCCTCCTCTCTCACAGCATACAATCTCTGGGAAACTTAAAGAGAGATACTGGAGGTACACCATCCACCTTTTTCTCCTCTCTCACAGCACACAGTCTCTGGGAAACACAAAGAAAGAGATACTGAAGATACATCCCCAACCTCTTCCTCACTCACAGCATACAGTCTCTGGGAAGCTCAAAGATAGATACTGGAGGTACACCCTCCACCTACTCATCCTCTCCCACAGCATACAGTTTCAGGGAAACTCAAAGAGACACATACTGGAGATACATCCCCACCTCTTCCTCCTCTCTAACAGCATACAGTCTCTGGGAAACTTAAAGAGAGATACTGGAGGTACACCATCCACCTCTTCCTCCTCTCTCACAGCATACAGTCTCTGGGAAATACAAATAAAGAGATACTGGAGATACATCCCCAACCACTTCCGCCCTCACAGCATACAGTCTCAGGGAAGCTCAAAGATAGATTCTGGAGGTACATCACCTACCTCTTCATCCTCTCTCACAGCATACAGTTTCAGGGAAACTCAAAGAGAGAGATACCAGAGTTACACCCTCCATCTCTACATCCTCTCTCACAGCAAACTCAGAACAACTCAGAGAGAGAGAAATACTATGGCTGCATCTCTGTCGGCTCTCATAATATGCTGAGAAGCTCAGACAGATACTGGAGATACATCCCCACCTATTTCTCCTCTCTCACAGCATGCAGTCTCAGGGAAACTGAAAGAGTAAGAGATACTGGAGCTGCACCCCTTATCTTCCTCCTTTCTAACAGTCTGCAGTCTCAGAAAAACGCAGAGAAAGAGAGTTAAATACTACAGCTGCATCATTCTCCACTCTCATAATATGCAGTTTCACAGATACTCAAAGAGAGAGATATCCTGAAGATACACTTCCCTTCTCTTCCTCTTCGCTCACAGTATGTAGCCTCAGAAAGAAAAATAATACAGCTGCCTCTGCCTCAACTCTCAGTTTATGCAATAGCTGAGAAACTCAGAGAGAGAGAGAGAGAGATACTGCAACTGCATCCCCACCTCATTCTCCTCTCTCACAGCATACACTCTCAGAGAGACTCAGAGAGAGATACCGCCCCCTTTTCCTTCTTCACTTCTCCTATTTACAAATGTGCCCTTTCTTTTTTCCAGCTTGTGTAAGTATCTGTCATGATATCATGGATTTATTAAAGGACATCTACCACCAGAATGAAAGACTGTATGCAAATGAGCCTGAGGGGCTCCAGGTTCCATTAACACCTATGGAGCCTGGAGCCCCTCAGGCTCATTTGCATACAGTACTTTATCCTGGTGGTAGATGCCCTTTAAAGGGATTTTCCCAGGATAATGATATTGATGACCACCCATCCACAGCATAGGACATCAACCTTAAATTGTTGGGGGTTCAGACCCCCCCCCCCCTCCACAATACCAGTTCCTGTTGCCGACCACCATACAAAAACCAAACTGGATGTCAGGCTTTGTTACTATTCCTCCACTAGGAGGCGCCAGAATAAGCTGATTGTCTGTAGTTTCAACCCCCACCAATAGGAAATTGATGACCAATCCACTGGAGTAATCTAGAAATTCCCTTTAAGAGTAAATACAGCTGTCCCTTTTTGTGTTTTGCCCCTAATTTTTTGGGGGGATTTTTGAAAAAAATTTACAAAAATCCTGCTGGCAAAGCTACATTTTGCAGGAAGGGGAAGAAGGTGCCATGTCTTCGTTATTATAATTAGGGCTACAGATATCGTTACATTTTCGATTCTCTCCTGCACTTGACTATTCGGGGGTTGATTGCCCGGCCCATTGTCAAATACTTTATGGTTTAAGATAAAACCTTGATTGGATGTGAAAACCTGTCCAAAAAATGCAAGTTCCCAAGACCTGAGGGAGTCGTGCCGGTGGATGAATGTATTTTATATAAAAATGTTAGATGTGAAATATGTGCATTTTTGAAGCTTATTTGGAAGAAAAACGGCTCCTCATGAACAACAATGTATCCATCTCTCGGCGAGCCCTGTTTATTAAGATGCATTATAATAGCCGAGGAGAACATCTCATCAACATAAAAAGCCAAGATTTCTCTCCACTTCTATGGTCTACTACAGAACGAGGCCGAAGACTCATGAATCCTTTCAGCAACAAGGCCGGGGAAAGAAAGGTTTATGAGGCTATAAAGTCAAGCGACCTGCTCCAAGGAAGCGATGAAAGGTCCTTTAATGAAAATGTGTTTTATACACAGACAACTGCACCGGAGGATGTGATCAGTATCGATGGCCTCCGCTACCCAGAAGCCTCCACCACCGAGCCCAGCCGAAAGGCCTCTCGTCTCATGCCAGGGATCATTTCATTTCATAGATCATGCAGATTTGGATTTATGGAGAGATTGAACTTTTTATTTTCAGATGTTTTTTGGAGAAATTTTATATCCCCCGTTGACTGTGAGCTTCAGGACTATTATAGATATATAGAAGGTCTCGGGAAGCTGGATCCTTCATAATCCGGAGAACAGGGGACTGTAAGACCCGGGCCATACCAGAAGGGGCTCAGGGCTTCTAGCGTCCTAGATGAAAGGGGAGAACATTGGGGCAGATTTACTGTTGCCAGGGCCGGATTATGGGTGGTGGGGGCCCCTGGGCACTAACTGGTGGGGGCCCTCCCAACTATGTTTTTGGAGGTATATAGCCTGCCAGCCCCCTGTAGTATGTAGCTTTCCAGCCCCCTGTAGTGTATTGCCTGCCAGACCACTGTAGTATATAGCCTGCCAGACCCCTGTAGTATATAGCCTGCCAGACCCCTGTAGTATAAAGTCTGCCAGATCCCTGTGGAATATAGCCTGCCTGCCCCCTGTACTATATAGTCTGCCAGATCCCTGTGCAATATAGCCTGCCAGACCCCTGTACTATATAGTCTGCCAGATCCCTGTGGAATATAGCCTGCCAGACCCTGTAGTATATAGCCTGCAGCCCCCTGTAGTATACAGCCACCAGCCCCCTGTAGAATTTAGTCACCAGTCCCCTGTAGAAAAGTGTCTCACTAGACCTCTATGAGTGTTGCGGGCAGCTGAGCTGAGTCGCTGACTGTCGGAAAATGGTGGGGGCCCTTTAAAAAGTGAAAGTGGTGGGGGCCACAGGGCTCGAGCCCCAGGAGCCCCTCCTTTAATCCAGCACTGCCTGTCGTGATCCTTACGGTGCGTTGTCCGATGAGTATTCGGGTCCGAAGCGATTCACTAAGCTCGTACATCCAATTTATTGCATGCCCAGCTGAGGTCTGCCGGAGTTCACCTTTTTCTTCCCGGTGCATGTAAGTGCTTGATCTTGGGACACAATTTAGTTTTGTCCGAATCAGTCGGGTTGTCCGACCGCCAAGCCCAATGATTTGTGCTGCATGCAAGCCGGCGCCGATGCGCCACAATCCAATCACGTGCGCCAAAAACCCAGGGCAATTTGGCACAAAAAGGAAATATTCGGGAAACCCGACAGAATCGTGGTCCGCGGACCCTTAGTAAATGTGCCCCATTGACTTCTATAGGACTTCGGAACCCCATAGGTCCCACTAGTGTGGAGCAAGTCAAGAAGACTTGAGGTCCCCATATCTACAGTCCCCCAACATCATACATTTTGCTTCGGTGAATCTTGAGGTTAAGTCCAGTCAATTGTTGAACCATAGTCAGGATGCTTAGGATTGAAGTCCATGAAGTCCATATTGGATGAGCCAGGAGCCCAAACGTTCTACTAGAAGCAAGATCTTCTTCTATGCAAAAAGTTGTTCTTGTGGACCCTCACGACCAGCAGTGCTCGGAAGTATTCAACTGAAATATGAATGTGTTGAGCTGCATGTCAATGTAATTATATCTTTAAAGGGATTATTCATGGTGAGGATATCTGTGATCTACCTAATGGATAGTGGGTCTGCCACTCAACTGGAAGACCTCCTCCATTCTATGTCTGGTGGCCAAACCTAGTAACTGCAGATCATGAGAAGGCGTTAGGCTGCAGTGACTCATTTCAACCACTCAATAGAGAATGGCGCTGTCTAATTTCTGTTTCATTCAATGTTTATAAGCTCAGTGAACAACAGATTTTGGGGTCTAGGGTTTTGGATGGTTAAATGAGCTTTAGGTATGTAATATTTTTAGCCCCCAAAAATCTACATTGTAACTTAAACGACTTACGACTACAATAAATAGTGATCTACTAGTGTAATGTGACATGACAAGATCAGAGGTGTCCATCAAACTTCAGACCAACCCCCAATACTTTGTGCTATATTGCTTCATGTATTTATCCTGGACAATCCCTTTAAATCACTGGGGTCAACGGGGGTTATGAATGACCGGAAATAACGAAATGGGATAAGTCATGAAGATCAGAATGGTTTCAC
Organism: Engystomops pustulosus; assembly: GCF_040894005.1. Lineage (NCBI taxonomy): Eukaryota > Metazoa > Chordata > Amphibia > Anura > Leptodactylidae > Engystomops > Engystomops pustulosus. The sequence goes on along the minus strand of NC_092417.1, from coordinate 176,353,211 downwards.
CCAAGATTGCTCTTGGATATACAGAGAACTGAACAGGAAGTAGACAGCGCCATGCTCTATGTAGTGGTCAGACCAGGTTACTGCAGATCTCATTAAAAGACTGCAGTAACCTGGTCTGACCACTACATAGAGAACGGCGCTGTTCACTAAGTGCAGCTGATGTGTGTAGATGCTGGTCCGGTACTAACATGACATTGAAGACCTATTCTATGAATATGTTACAAGTATTTTAAGGCCGGAAATCCCCTTTAAAGCTTAAAATTTCTCTCCATAAATAGATCTTCCAATCAATTAACAAGATGGAACCGCATTTCATAGCCCACGTTGAGATTCATTCAGCTCCGCGTTTTTCATGCATCAGTCAACAAAAGAACTTCGTAGGAGGCGAAATGAAAAAAAAAAAAGGAAAAAAAAAAACTAAAATAAAAAAACATTAGCATGAAAGAGCGCCGATAGGTTTCCCGCTGTGATGTCTTGGATGTGTAAAGCTTTCATAGACACACACACAGATTCCATTTCCTTCCACTCGGAATACTTCTATCTTGTAATCTTGGTGATACATTATTCATGTTCACATTCCTCCGTCTCCGAGCCGCCCGGCTGCCGTCTAATGAAGGTTACGGAAGACTCGGATAGTTAACAATACTTAACATCGGAGTCATGAAGTGTTCCCTATAGAAAGGGAATGTTGGGGGTATGTTACATCATAGGGAGGATTAGCAATTCATAGGTTGTAGTCACTGAGTTTGCTCCGCAGTGGAGTTCCGGCACAATGGAAGCGCAGTAAGAATAGAGACTCGGCGTAAAGATACGGAGAATTTATCAGGAAACGGTGATGAGATATGTATTTCCTGAAAAACTCTTCTAAGAAGAGAGAAATTTTCCTTTTTTACAGAATATAGAATAAATGAAGCAGCTCTTTCTCCATCTCCCTCAGCAGGAAATCCCAGCAGGATCTCACTTCAACATTCACTAATTGAAGACCATCCAGATAATCTTCCACACAAAGTCTAATCTCTCTATGTCATGGATATTCCTGGTATTAGATGATGGACCAATATCTGCACAATTTCAGAGGTGCATAGTAAAAAATAAAGAACTAAGATGTAATCATTTTGACTCCAATTTCGACGCTGCTATTATTGCACCCTGTGGTATCCCACTGTTAGCTATGACCTCTCCAATACTAAACCACATGATACCCCCACTTGTAACTGTGACTTTTCCCCAGGAGCCGGATCATTGGGGCTCTTGGAGCACCAGGGCGGGGGCCCCTGCAAATAATCCAGATTGTGGGGCCCAGCGCTGATGCTCCAAGAGCACCAATGTTAATCTGGCTCTGTCTATTACCCCACTGGTAACAGTGACCCCTCCAATACTAGACCATATGGTACCCTACTGGTATCTGACCTTTCTATTACTAACCCCTGTGGTACCTCACTGGTAACTGTGACACTTCCTATACTAATCCATGTGATACCCTACTGGTAACTGTGACCCCTTCCAATACAGACCCACGTGTTACAACACTATTAGCTTTGACCACACCCATACTGACCATGTAGCACCCCACTGGCAGGGGTAGCAGCCATAGCAGCTGCTATGGGGCCCACAGTGTCAGGGGGCCCCAGCATCTGGGGTATTGGATGTTAATCTTCTGTATGTGTGTATTTGTGATGTGTATATGCTCTGAACGTGTGTATGCATACGTGATATGTATATGCAGTATTTCTGTGTATATGGTGTGTATATATTGTATGTATTTTTTTTAAGGGGTAAGGGGCCCCCATTCTGAAGTTCGCTATGGGGCCCTGCCTCTCATAGTTACGCCACTGCCCTCTGACATCTGGGACCCTTCGTACCCTGACATCTGTGGTGCCCCACTGGTAACTGGAACGCCCTCAAATACTTACCTGTATGCTGCCCCATTTGTGGCCATGACCACTCCATTACTGACCCCTGTGATTAATGGTAACTGAAACTCTTCCAATTTTGACCCTCGAGCTACCCCAATGGTAATTGCAACCTTCTGGCCACTGACACTTGTGGTACTTCACTGGTAACTGGAATCTCTACTAAAACGGACCCCTATGCTTCTCCATTTGTGACCGTGACCACTCCAGTGCTGGTCCCTGTGATACCCCACTGGTTACTGGGACCCCCTTCATACTGACCCCCATGGCACCCCACTGGTACCAGTGATCCTTCTAATAGTGACTTTAGTGGTAACCGTGACCCCACTACTCATAACCCCTGTGTCTCCCCACTTGTAATTGGGAACTCCGCAATTCTGACCCCCATGGCACCCCGCTAGTACCTGTGATCCTTCTAATAGTGACTCTAGTGGTAACTGTGACCCCACTACTCATAACCCCTGTGTCTCCCCACTTGTAACTGGGCACTCTGCAATTCTGACCCCCATGGCACCCCACTAGTACCTGTGATACTTCTAATAGTGACTTTAGTGGTAACCGTGACCCCACTACTCATAACCCCTGTGTCTCCCCACTTGTAATTGGGAACTCCGCAATTCTGACCCCCATGGCACCCCGCTAGTACCTGTGATCCTTCTAATAGTGACTCTAGTGGTAACTGTGACCCCACTACTCATAACCCCTGTGTCTCCCCACTTGTAATTGGGAACTTTGTAATTCTGACCCCCATGGCACCCCACTAGTACCTGTGATCCTTCTAATAGTGACTCTAGTGGTAACTGTGACCCCACTACTCATAACCCCTGTGTCTCCCCACTTGTAATTGGGAACTTTGTAATTCTGACCCCCATGGCACCCCACTAGTACCTGTGATCCTTCTAATAGTGACTCTAGTGGTAACCGTGACCCCACTACTCATAACCCCTGTGTCTCCCCACTTGTAATTGGGAACTCTGGAATTCTGACCCTAGTGGCACCTGAGTGGTCACTTTGACCCTTCTCACATTGACTCCTTTGGTATCCTCCTTGTAACAATGACCCCATTCTACCGCACATCTAACAACCTACAATAATGACCCCCGTCGTTCCTGTTGGGTTCATTTTCCATTAAAGTGAACCTCGGACTGTCTTGTGGTCCTCAAATGGGCAGGAGAAGACCAACGTCATGTGGCGCCCAAAGGCGAGGATCTAAGGCTGCATCAGCTTTTTCCTGGACCCATCGAAAAGCAATAGAAACACAAAAGTCAATCATAAACTTTGTCAGATTTGTGTTTTCTCGGCACGGATGCGTAACGCTGATGGAGCGGTGGAAAGTGAAATCATGCAGATGTGCGGGAGGGGGGGGACACATCAGTAGAGATATTAAGCGAACAGATGAAAATCGCAAAATGCCATGTTTGCCTCCATCCTTAAAATAAGCTGTCAAGATGCCGCGAGCGTCACCCGTCATCTATCCCCCCCCCAGATTGTCTCCCGTCTCCTCGGCGCTCACAAGGTTATGTCTGTCCTACGCCATCCGCGCGTTCTATTGTTCTTTTCCCTTTTTCTTTTTTTTTCCCGGCACAATCTCCTCCCTCGGCGTGGAGACAATCTGTCATCACCAATGTCTTCATTCCAACAGCTATAATCATCCCCCCGACCAAATATCTGTAGAGAAAGCAGTTACCAGGAGCGTAATGAGAATCTGTCTATGAGTGACGCTGCGCTTCTTTTGTAAACACCAGCCCTTGACTCGTCCTCAAATAGCAAGTTTTTTTCTAAAAAAAAAATTTGCATTTAGATAATTTTTTTTCTTTTATATATTTATATACAGGCAAGATGGCCGCCATTGCTATGCACCCGTCTGTATCCTTGTGCTGTGGGTGCAGTTGACCACTGAGCATAGCTACAGTCCAGGACACATCCAATGGGAGTCAGAACATGGGTCACCTACCCTAGTCACCCCCCCTTACCCATAATACCCTGCATTAGAAGCATATTTTGGGGCACATTTACTAAGGGTCCGAATCGCGTTTTTCCGCCGGGTTTTCCGAATTTTACAGTTTTGCTCCCAATCGCCCTGGGTTTTTGGCGCACGCGATCGGATTGTGTCGCACCGGCGCCTGCTCGCATGCGACGGAAATTGGGGGGCGGGGGGCATCGGAATTTATAGGAAATTCCCAGAAAATGTGGGACAGCTACAAGGTAGTATGGAACTGCTTATATAGGGTTTATTATGCAAACTGATTCCGTTCCTGACCTCGCTCCTGTGCTGCCTGTCCTGTCCTTCCGCTACGTTCCCGACTCTGATCCTGTGCCACCTGTCGCGATCTCCTGCCTGTCCCCGACCACGACCTTGCCTTACAACTTTGTGCACATCTTGGCCGCCACCGCAGACAAAGTTGCCCCTGTGGAGCAAGTCCAACCCGCTTTGACGCAGGCTCTGGTGAAATCCGGGTGCTACTTAGATTTCAGTCCCAGGTGTCGGCTTACATCCTCATCCACAGTGGTCCAGTGGATAGATGACTATAGATGACTTTAGGTGACAATAGAGGACTATAGATGACAATAGATGACTATAAAAGACTATAGAAGACAAGAGATGACTATAGAAGACTACAGATGACAATAGAGGACTACAGACAACAATACATGACAATAGAGGACTATGTAGATGACAATAGAGGACTATATAGATGACAATAGAGGACAATAGAGGACTATAGATGACAAGAGAGGACTACAGATGACAATAAATGACTATGGAGGACTATAGATGACAATAGAGGACTATAGATCACAATAGATGACAATAAATGACTATGGAGGACTATAGATGACAATAGAGGACTATATAGATGACAATAGAGGACTACAGATGACAATAAATGACTATGGAGGACTATAGATGAAAATAGAGGACTATATAGAGGACAATAGAGGACTATAGATAACAATAGATGACAATAGAGGACTATAGATCACAATAGAGAACAATAGATGACAATAGATGACAATAGAGGACTATAGATGACAATAGAGAACAATAGACTATAAATAACAATAGATGACAATAGAGGACTATAGATAACAATAGATGACAATAGAGGGCTATGGAGGACTATAGATGACAAAAGAGGACTACAGATGAAAATAGAGGACTATATAGATGACAATAGAGGACTACAGATGACAATAGATGACAATAGAGGACTACAGATGACAATAGAGGACTACAGATGACAATAGATGACAATAGAGGACTATAGATGACAATAGAGGACTACAGATGACAATAGATGACAATAGAGGACTACAGATGACAATAGAGGACTACAGATGACAATAGATGACAATAGAGGACTACAGATGACAATAGAGGACTACAGATGACAATAGATGACAATAGAGGACTACAGATGACAATAGATGACAATAGAGGACTATAGATGACAATAGAGGACTACAGATGACAATAGATGACAATAGAGGACTACAGATGACAATAGATGACAATAGAGGACTATAGATGACAATAGAGGACTACAGATGACAATAGAGGACTACAGATGACAATAGATGACAATAGAGGACTATAGATGACAATAGAGGACTACAGATGACAATAGATGACAGTAGAGGACTATAGATGACAATAGATGACAATAGAGTACTACAGATGACAATAGAGGACTACAGATGACAATAGAGGACTATATAGATGACAATAGATGACAATAGAGGACTACAGATAACAATACAGGACTACAGATAACAATAGATGACTGTAGATAACAATATAGGACTGCTGATGACTTTCTCCTGAGAATGCGGTCCCCACAAAGTGCTTAGTCCAGGAATCTGCCTTGCACTATGTTCATGTGAGATGACATATTGTACCAGCATAGGAGATTGTGTAATGACAATACATCGCCATGTCTCTGTCCGGGGTGATGCTTTTTGCGGTGTAACAGTCATCCCGCGCTCCCACCTCATGGCTGAGAGTCCTGCAGATATAACTTTCTATGTGATTGTATTTGAATAATTTCAAATATTGTAAAAACCCCGATACAATTTCCAGAAAAGTAAGTCTGACGTTTAATCCATTGTTCCGAGCTCCAGCCGTGAGGACTCTGTGTCCAATAGAATGTAATGATACAAAGTTACTAAAAATAGTCAAGTGTTAACTGGTAATTGCTATTGATCAGTCTCAGAGCTTGAAGCCGGCAGAGAGGGAATCTAAGTCCAAATCATCTTCTAAGAACATTTAAGAACTTTTACTGATGTCTTAAAGGGGCAAAACCAAAGCAACCTGTGATCCGGTGATGTCTGCGGAGGCTAAGAATAACAATCTATAATCGTAAATTTCTATCTCACCCCAAGTGCTTTACTCCCATCAGCCCAGTTCAGTACTTCTCTATAGTGTCCTTTATGATGCTGATGATACTTATGTGTGATAGAGGAAAGAATCAGCCAATGTATTAGGCTGCTGGAGATAATAGTAAGTTTCTATCTCACCCCAAGTGCTTTACTCCCATCAGCCCAGTTCAGTACTTCTCTTCAGTGTCCTTTATGATGCTGATGATGCTTATGAGTGATAGAGGAAAGAATTAGGCACTGTAGGAGGCTGCTGGAGATAATAGTAAGTTTCTATCTCACCCCAAGTGCTTTACTCCCATCAGCCCAGTTCAGTACTTCTCTATAGTGTCCTTTATGATGCTGATGATACTTATGAGTGATAAAGGAAAGAATCAGCCAATGTATTAGGCTGCTGGAGATAATAGTAAGTTTCTATCTCACCCCAAGTGCTTTACTCCCATCAGCCCAGTTCAGTACTTCTCTTCAGTGTCCTTTATGATGCTGATGATGCTTATGAGTGATAGAGGAAAGAATCAGCCAATGTATTAGGCTGCTGGAGATAATAGTAAGTTTCTATCTCACCCCAAGTGCTTTACTCCCATCAGCCCAGTTCAGTACTTCTCTATAGTGTCCTTTATAATGCTGATGATACTTATGAGTGATAGAGGAAATAATCAGCCAATGTTTTAGGCTGCTGGAGATAATAGTAAGTTTCTATCTCACCCCAAGTGCTTTACTCCCATCAGCCCAGTTCAGTACTTATCTTCAGTGTCCTTTATGATGCTGATGATACTTATGAGTGATAGAGGAAAGAATTAGGCACTGTAGGAGGCTGCTGGAGATAATAGTAAGTTTCTATCTCACCCCAAGTGCTTTACTCCCATCAGCCCAGTTCAGTACTTCTCTATAGTGTCCTTTATAATGCTGATGATACTTATGAGTGATAGAGGAAAGAATCAGCCAATATATTAGGCTGCTGGAGATAATAGTAAGTTTCTATCTCACCCCAAGTGCTTTACTCCCATCAGCCCAGTTCAGTACTTATCTTCAGTGTCCTTTATGATGCTGATGATACATATGAGTGATAGAGGAAAGAATTAGGCACTGTAGGAGGCTGCTGGAGATAATAGTAAGTTTCTATCTCACCCCAAGTGTTTTATCCCCACCCGGACAGGTCAGTACTACTCTATAATGCTCTATATGATCACATACGGGGGGCTTTCAAGGCACAGCAGTTTGATAATCAGAGGTTCATATTCTGCTGCCTGTTATCCGTGTCCATGTCTTTTTGGGATAATATCTACATTTTAGATTTAATACACAAATTGTGTATAATGTCACATAATTCTCGCTCTTATATTACGTACAGATTTAGCCGTGTTTCTGCAGAATGATAAAGCCATAGAAAACTATTACAAAAAGATAAGTTACGATTTGCTGCAAATACTCGTTTAACCCATTAATTGCTTTGTTCTCCTGGGCTGTAGCCTCCTCCATGTCTATGCTGAAGCTCTGAGTCATCTCACACGACCCTTTCATTTCCATAGAGACGGCCGAGCGGCAGATCTGGAGGTAAAGTGCGGTCAGTGATTGACGTGACTCATTGGGTAGAGATGAAAATAACAAGTCATTATATATCATCTATAACATCACAACAAGCGGGGGTCAGTGTCAGCTGCTGCAGAACCTCAGCTTTGGACCCAATTTCTAAATATTGCAAGTACAATAACAGGACCTTTCATGTGATGATCATAATATTGGGGTCTCCTTATACTATAGAGGGGGTGTAGGGCTCTGGTGTGACTTCCACAGATGTAGCAAAGTTCAACTTGACAATTAACACATCAAAGCAAACTTTAACTTGACTTTTTTCAATGAATTGCATTGCATTGAGTCTCATTTTAAGGCTTGCTGCATCTTTAATGAAAAAAGTACATATATACACAGTATATGGATCTATACATATATACACAGTATATGGATCTAAACATATATACACAGTATATGGATCTAAACATATATACACAGTATATGGATCTAAACATATATACACAGTATATGGATCTAAACATATATACACAGTATATGGATCTATACATATATACACAGTATATGGATCTAAACATATATATACAGTATATACATATATACACAGTATATGGATCTAAACATATATACACAGTATATGGATCTAAACATATATACACAGTATATGGATCTATACATATATACACAGTATATGGATCTAAACATATATATACAGTATATACATATATACACAGTATATGGATCTAAACATATATACACAGTATATGGATCTATACATATATACACAGTATATGGATCTAAACATATATATACAGTATATACATATATACACAGTATATGGATCTAAACATATATACACAGTATATGGATCTAAACATATATACACAGTATATGGATCTATACATATATACACAGTATATGGATCTAAACATATATATACAGTATATACATATATACACAGTATATGGATCTAAACATATATACACAGTATATACATATATGCACAGTATATGGATCTATACATATGTACACAGTATATACATATATACACAGTATATGGATCTATACATATATACACAGTATATACATATATACACAGTATATGGATCTATACATATATACACAGTATATGGATCTATACATATATACACAGTATATGGATCTAAACATATATACACAGTATATGGATCTATACATATATACACAATATATACATATATACACAGTATATGGATCTAAACATATATACACAGTATATGGATCTAAACATATATACACAGTATATGGATCTATACATATATACACAGTATATGGATCTAAACATATATATACAGTATATACATATATACACAGTATATGGATATAAACATATATACACAGTATATGGATCTAAACATATATACACAGTATATGGATCTATACATATATACACAGTATATGGATCTAAACATATATATACAGTATATACATATATACACAGTATATGGATCTAAACATATATACACAGTATATACATATATACACAGTATATGGATCTATACATATATACACAGTATATACATATATACACAGTATATGGATCTATACATATATACACAGTATATGGATCTAAACATATATACACAGTATATACATATATACACAGTATATGGATCTAAACATATATACACAGTATATACATATATACACAGTATATGGATCTAAACATATATACACAGTATATACATTTATACACAGTATATGGATCTATACATATATACACAGTATATGGATCTAAACATATATATACAGTATATACATATATACACAGTATATGGATCTAAACATATATACACAGTATATACATATATACACAGTATATGGATCTATACATATATACACAGTATATACATATATACACAGTATATGGATCTATACATATATACACAGTATATGGATCTAAACATATATACACAGTATATGGATCTAAACATATATACACAGTATATGGATCTAAACATATATACACAGTATATGGATCTATACATATATACACAGTATATACATATATGCACAGTATATGGATCTATACATATATACACAGTATATGCATCTATACATATACACACACAGATAAATACATGTGCATATACGTACATTTTAGGATGCTTGGTGGCTGTATGGGTGACACCCGGCCGTGGTGTCAGGCGGGTGTTCGGGCAGGTGGGCTGTCAGGCATCAACTGTGCCGTAGGGTGGGGAGGAGGGGCATCCATCCACTCTGTCAGCGGCTGACTGTGCCGGTTGGGTCAGGGAGGTGGTGGGCGGGCGGGTCAGGGAGGTGATGGGCGGGTCAGGGAGGTGGCAGTTGGGTCAGGGAGGTGGCAGTTGGGTCAGGGCGGTGGTGGGTGGGCGGGTCAGTCAGGTGGGAGTTGGGTCAGGGAGGTGGCGGTTGGGTCAGGGAGGTTGTTGGGGGGGCGGGTCAGGGAGATGGGTGTTGGGTCAGGGAGGTGGCAGTTGGGTCAGGGAGGTGGCAGTTGGGTCAGGGAGGTGGCAGTTGGGTCAGGGCGGTGGTGGGCGGGTCAGTCAGGTGGGAGTTGGGTCAGGGAGGTGGTGGTTGGGTCAGGGAGGTTGTTGGGGGGGCGGGTCAGGGAGATGGGTGTTGGGTCAGGGAGGTGGCAGTTGGGTCAGGGAGGTGGCGGTTGGGTCAGGGAGGTTGTTGGGGGGGCGGGTCAGGGAGATGGGAGTTGGGTCAGGGAGGTGGCAGTTGGGTCAGGGAGGTGGTGGGCGGGCGGGTCAGGGAGGTTGCTGGTTGGTGGTCCAGGATGGAGGCGAGCCAGATTTAGGAGTGCGGTAGCCGGAACACAGAGAGAGGGGCCCTGGGGCACGTCATGGCCGGCACTAGGCAGTGCGTCCCCAGACCACTTACTATGGGGCTGTAGCAGCCGCTAGGGCGGTAGTTATGCCTCTGTAGGATGGATTAGTAAAGGGAGAGTTGACATTTCATGCAGTTAGTGAGTGTGATAGGCTTGCCTAAAGAGATGGGTTATAAGAGCACGTGTGAAGCTTTGGAGGGTGGGTGTTAGTCTGATATTCCGGGTAAGGTCATTCCAGAGAATTGGTGCAGCTCCAGAGACGTGAGTGAGAGGTCCAATGCACGGAAGAGAATAATTTAACGACACTGGCAGACGGAAGAGCACAAGATGAAGTTACAAACACAATCCATAGACAGGGCAGCGATGTTCTTGAGAAGAGGTATCCTCTGCGTCTGTCCTGAGTCTAAGTTTAAAGGGCGGTCCCCATCCAACACCATTTATAGTGCAAAAGAGAAAAATGTTGGGGCACATTTACTTACCTGGTCCAGTCGCGATCCAGCTGCGCGATGTCCGGCGCTGATTCGGGACTGCCAGGATTCACTAAGGTCCGTGTGCGAGGTCCGCCGGAGTTCACCATCATCTTCTTCCCGGTGTATGTAAGTGCTGTTCTTGCGACACTAATTCTGTTTTAAATTCCGTGGTTTTTCCGAATCCGTCGGGTTGTCCGACGGCCACGGACCCCCATTTCTGTCTTGTGAAAGCCGATGCCAACGTGCCAAAATCCAATTCCGTGCACCAGAATCCAGGGGAAATTTAGCGCAAAACGGAAAAATCTGGGAAACCCGACAAAAGTTCGCGATTCGGACCCTTAGTAAATGAGCCCCATTGTGCACGTAACCAGTGAGGCATTCATGCAGATGTGACCACTGAGTCCAAGGACTGGCTAACTAATAAGTACTTCTGGTCCATTATAACCCGAGGCAGAGCCACTAGAACCACCAGAAGTCTCCAAAATGTAACCTCAGGGGTTTTCCCAAGTTATTAGAGAAACTCCAAGATGTCACCCAATAGGTCAACTCATTTATTTTGGCAAATGGCAACATTTTAATAATTTTGCCCAAAACAGAAGTGTCCGGAAGGTTCAGAGGTCGTCTTCATATACAATGCATTAACTATTGATTAGTCTGTTATCTGTCCTGTCAGTCGTGACCCGCTGCGACTGTGACCCCCGGGCAGGAGGGGGCGAGAGGTCGGAAGCTTTTAGTGTCAGGAGAAGACGTGATGTGACAGATTTATCTGTGACATTAATGAAGATGTTGATGAGGAGAGCGGCAGCAGTGACGGGGTTAACACGTAGCATTGATCCAGCGCAGCATCCCGGTGATATGTGATGCTGTTATCCGGATGGGGGGCAGCGGGGGGCTTCATGCAGGTGTAAGAGGCTTTTGTAAACTTCCCCCATGACCTTAGGCTGCGCATCAAAGATACAAACAATGTAACATCTGAGGAGACGCCGATCAATATCTGCTTTCATGGGCGGCTATCAATGCGCCAAATCCACTGCCCGGCCGCTGGGACAACGGATCAGGACGGAGAGGAAGAGGGGAATGAGGGTCCCTGGGGGGCCGGAGCCAGAGACACTAACAGGAATACACATACAATAACATAAGGAAGAAGAAATGTTACATAGAATATCTCTGCTGCGGATACAGAAATATACAGCGTGCAGTACAGCTCCATGTATAGCTTAGATACAGCAGCTCTTCTCTATGTATGGTGGATGGGTGGATACAGCGTCTCAGCTCCATGTATAGCTTAGATACAGCAGCCCTTCTCTATGTATGGTGGATGGGTGGATACAGCAGCTGAGCTCTTTGTATAGTAGACACCTCTATAATCGTAGCTTAGATACATCAGCTCAGCTCTTTGTATAGTAGGCACCTCTATAATAGTAGCTTAGATACATCAGCTCAGCTCTTTGTATAGTAGGCACCTCTATAATCGTAGCTTAGATACATCAGCTCAGCTCTTTGTATAGTAGGCACTTCTATAATCGTAGCTTAGATACATCAGCTCAGCTCTTTGTATAGTAGGCACCTCTATAATCGTAGCTTAGATACATCAGCTCAGCTCTTTGTATAATAGGCACCTCTATAATCGTAGCTTAGATACAGCGGCTCAGCTCTTTGTATAGTAGGCACCTCTATAATCGTAGCTTAGATACAGCAACTCAGCTCTTTGTAGAGTAGACACCTCTATAATGGCAGCTTAGATACAGCAGCTCAGCTCTATGTAAGGTAAATACCTATATAATGGTAGCTTAGATACATCAGCTCAGCTCTTCGTATAGTGGACACCTCTAAAATTGCAGTTTCAATACATCAGCTCAGCTCTCTGTAAGGTAAAAGACTATATAATGGCAGCTTAGATACAACAGCTCCTCTATGTAAGGTAGATGCCTGCTTAATGGCAGCTTAGATACAGCAGCTCAGCTCTATGTAATCTAGATTCCTGTTTAATGTAAGCTTAGATACAAAAGCTCCTCTCTATGTAATGTAGATACCTAAATAATGGCAGCTTAGATACAGCAGCCCTGCTCCATGTATCCGGAAGTAACAGCGCTCATAATTTGCATATTTCCCCTACCCTTCTCCATATATGGTAGACACTTCTATAATGGCAGCTTAGATACATCTTTGTATGGTAGATACTTCCATACCATTGTATGTCCATCACCTGTACCCAGTGAGAAGTGATGATATTATATCAATCTGCTCTGAATGTAGTGAGAATGGAGAGATTAAGCAGCAGATTGCTCTATACCATCAGTTACTGGACCCTATACTAACCTTCTGCTTCCTGATATTAAAATGTTTATAATCTCCTGAGGGAAGTGGTAGGGGACATGTCTGGCAGCTTGTGTCATAAATCTCACTGCACAGAGTAAGGTGGAAGGATTTATGATGCTTAAATTCTAAGACAATTAATTAAAAACCGATATCAATGCCATATAAGATACAGAAGAAAGTCCTTCCTCTTGTTTTATAGAATTTTGGGGGGGGGGGAATTCTGCTTTGTGACTGTCCTCCGGTGAGGATGTTTCTATCATCACATTTCTGTGTTTCTTCTCTACCACATTACAAGTCTATGGGGGTCATTTACTAAGGGGTCGATTCGCGTTTTCCCGACGTGTTACCCGAATATTTCCGATTTGCGCCGGTTTTTCCTGAATTGCCCCGGGATTTTGGCGCACGCGATCGGTTTGTGGCGCATCGGCGCTGGCATGCACGCAACGGAAATCGGGGGGGCGTGGCCGAACGGTAAATCGACGGATTCGGAAAAACCGCCGCATTTAAAAAAAAAATTGGTCGCACGGGCCATACTCACATGCACCACGATGAAGACGATGAACTCCGGGGAACCTCGGCGGACTTCGGCGCAACAGCGACACCTGGTGGACATCGGGTGCAGGACCTTCATGAATCGCCGGAAGACCCGAACGCTCGTCAGAGAAGCCGCCGCTGGAACGCGAATGGACCGGGTAAGTAAATGTGCCCCTATGTTCTTGTTGTCATTACACCTGGCATCCTGTTGGGGGCGCTGTCCAGGACCCACAGATTATTACAGGTCTGATAAAAACCTATTACTATCTTTCATCTGCGTCCGTCTCTTGTATGTGAGGGGGTCCGCGTTCAGACCGGGGGCCTCCTCTATTACTTCTGCCTGCGAAATGTACTGAATATTTCATTCCTAAAGTGACACCGTGATTTATCACCTCTCAATCACAAGTAATGTCACCGGGAACGTGCGAATATATATTATAAAAGCGAGAAAGGCCGCGCCGCAGGAATGAGATGCAAATTGCAACCAGGAGCCGGATATTAGGACGGATTGTTGGGTCCAGAATTACAGAGGAGGCAAAATGTAACCTGGGGCGTAACTAGTTAAATCATTTGTTGTACAAAACTTATATAAGTCATTGTTACCATCAACTGCAACAATGGGGCAGATTTACTTACCCGGTCCATTCGCGATCCAGCGGCGGGTTCTCCGATGCTGATTCGTGTCTTCCGGCGATTCACTATGATAGTTCCTCCAATGTCCACCAGGTGCCGCCGGAGTTCACTGAAGTTCACCAAGCTAGGCCGGGTGCAGGTAAGTGCGTGTCATGCGACACATTGGGGGTCATTTACTAAGGGCCCCAATAGTGTTTTTCTGTTGTGTTTCCCTGAATTGCCCCAGGTTTTTTGTCGCACGCGATCGGATTGTGGCGCATCGGGACCGGCATGCACGTGACGGAAATCGGGGGCGAGGCCGTCGGAAAACCCGACGGATTTGGAAAAGCTTGACACGCACTTACCTGCACCCAGCATAGCTTGGTGAACTACAGTGAACTCCGACAGACTTCAGCGCAGCAGCGACACCTGGTGGACATTGGGCGCACGACTTTAGTGAATCGCCGGAAGACCCGAATCAGCGCCGGAGAACCTGCTGCTGGATCGCGAATGGACCAGGTAAGTAAATCTGCCCCATCTTTTAAAAAAAATTTGGAGTTTTTTCCAAATCCGTCGGGTTTTCCGACGGGCACGCCCTCGAAAATCCCCCCCCCCCGATTTCCATCGCCTGCAAGCCGCCGCCGATGCACCACATTCCGATCGCATTTGCCAAAAACCCAGGGAAATTCAGGGAAAAACAATAATATTCGGGAAACACGACAGGAAAACGCGATTCGGGCCCTTAGTAAATAACCCCCATTATTGTATTTAAAGGGTCAAGTTCAACTTTGCTACTAAAATTGCACTAAATGCTTAGAATTCTTCTCTTCCTTTCTCTCCTTCTCCTTCTACTTCTTTCTTCTTCTCTTTCCTTTTTTTCTCCTTTTACTATGTTTAGTTCTACGTATACAAATATTTATTGTATTTCTTTGTTTTTTGTTCTCTCATGAAAAAAAAAATATTTTTTTCTTTTTATTTTCATTTTTCAAACTAACTTAAAATGATCAGTATAAATGAATTCCCTATTTTGTGTTGGAAATTTTGATAAATAATGTGTATCGTTTTGGGACAAGGGGAGGGACTTGTGGGGGGAAATATTGGGAAATATTAATGTTAATATGTAAATATTTATTCATTTATTATTTGTTTATTTTACATGTGTGCTTTTTTTTGCTTTATATGTCTCCTACGAGGTCATAAAAGATCCCTGGGGGACATTTTTACTGTTGTTTTTCTTGCAACTTTCCCCCTGTAATTGGTGAGGGGTAGTGAGGTCAGTTGAGCCTCTTGCCTCAGGCGGCACCACCTGCAGCAAGATGGGGGGGGCGGCATCAGGGGTGCAGTCACCTGCTACAAAGTAGGTCCTGACACTTAGAAATAGTGTTTCTGCACATCCGATGGTCGTGAGACACATCATGGAAAACCCATTTACTAAAAAAATAAGCTTATTTATTACTAAAAAAACCCATGGGGGTTATTTTTTTCAGGTTTTTTACTTACAAGTTCTGCGCTGTAATTGGTTAGATGTGCCACATGTAGCTACTGGATCGGGCAGAGTGAGCGTCGTTTAATAACTCGATAGTTTAGGTTCATCCTGGTAACTGTGGTATCTATAAGAGCCCCAGTTCTAGGGGTAAATGACCCATTATGGGGGCAAAAATCTGGGGCAGAGCTGTTCAGACCCAATAGCTCTGATTAACCCCTGGAGACCCGGTGATCATCCGACCACCGCGTTTATAGTGGTCACTGCATTGCGCCACTGCTGCTACTTCAGGGCTATGCAGTGAACAA
Source organism: Engystomops pustulosus (assembly GCF_040894005.1). Taxonomy (NCBI): domain Eukaryota; kingdom Metazoa; phylum Chordata; class Amphibia; order Anura; family Leptodactylidae; genus Engystomops; species Engystomops pustulosus. The sequence goes on along the minus strand of NC_092417.1, from coordinate 176,336,811 downwards.
AGGAGAAGGCAGAAGCGATAATAAACTGTTTCCAATGGATTTGTGCAGGAGCAGGATAAACCGCAGAGACGCTGAAGGACCTTGCTGCAGACTCAGGACCCGCAACCTCTGACGTCTATAGGTCGGGGAAGAGTTAAATTAACATTTGATGAAACAGAGGATTTAACCAATTCAGTGTCAGGTTAAAGTTAGCTTCATCGGAATCTATCACAGATACAATGTATCATTGTTACATTCCCCCACATTCCAGACCCCCGGCGCAGGTCCCTGTGCAGGCAGAGGCATCTCTCTCCCGGCGCTGTCTCACAGCTGACAAGCAGGTGTTTCGTTCCTGTGTGTTTATCCGCTGATTGTCAATTTGTGTCCTAGTTTTTTCCCGCCGCGAATTGTTGATCATGACTTAATAAGACGCCATTAATCTCCTCGCAAATTACATTTATTGTCTTCAAATCGCAGCACAATTTTCCGCTGGATGTTTCCGATGATGAAGACTGTCCAAGCGCAACCCCCCGGTGACCTATTACCGCATTTATGGGAAGGTTTTTTTTTTTCTTCCAAACAATTTAGATTGTGACTTCATACATTGTGGAATATTTATTCCTGCAATTATAATGGATGGGAAGAGTCAGGTAAAGAGTCAGCAACGTCTCCTGCACCCAAATCATCAGTCATTATATAAGACACTATGCACAATCTGCTCAGCTCCTCCTGCTGTATAACATGCTGCCTGCAGATAGGACACTATGTACAATCTGCTCAGCTCCTCCTGCTCTATAACATGCTGTCTGCAGATAGGACACTGTGTACAATCTGCTCAGCTCCTCCTGCTCTATAACATGCTGTCTGCAGATAGGACACTGTGTATAATCTGCTCAGCTCCTCCTGCTCTATAACATGCTGCCTGCAGATAGGACACTATGTACAATCTGCTCAGCTCTTCCTGCTCTATAACATGCTGCCTGCAGATAGGGCACTATGTACAATCTGCTCAGCTCCTCCTGCTCTATAACATGCTGCCTGCAGATAGGACACTATGTACACTCTGCTCAGCTCCTCCTGCTCTATAACATGCTGCCTGCAGATAGGACACTATGTACAATCTGCTCAGCTCCTCCTGCTCTATAACATGATGCCTGCAGATAGGACACTATGTACAATCTGCTCAGCTCCTCCTGCTCTATAGCATGCTGCCTGCAGATAGGACACTATGTACAATCTGCTCAGCTCTTCCTGCTCTATAACATGCTGCCTGCAGATAGGGCACTATGTACAATCTGCTCAGCTCCTCCTGCTCTATAACATGCTGCCTGCAGATAGGGCACTATGTACAATCTGCTCAGCTCCTCCTGCTCTATAACATGCTGCCTGCAGATAGGGCACTATGTACAATCTGCTCAGCTCCTCCTGCTCTATAACATGCTGCCTGCAGATAGGACACTATGTACAATCTGCTCAGCTCCTCCTGCTCTATAACATGTTGCCTGCAGATAGGACACTGTATAATCTGCTCAGCTCCTCCTGCTCTATAACATGCTGCCTGCAGATAGGACACTATGTACAATCTGCTCAGCTTCTACTGCTCTATAACATGCTGCCTGCAGACAGGACACTGTATAATCTGCTCAGCTCCTCCTGCTCTATAACATGCTGCCTGCAGATAGGACACTATGTACAATCTGCTCAGCTTCTACTGCTCTATAACATGCTGCCTGCAGATAGGACACTGTACACTCTGCTCAGCTCCTCCTGCTCTATAACATGCTGCCTGCAGACAGGACACTATGTACAATCTGCTCAGCTCCTCCTGCTCTATAACATGCTGCCTGCAGATAGGACACTATGTACAATCTGCTCAGCTCCTCCTGCTCTATAACATGCTGCCTGCAGACAGGACACTATGTACAATCTGCTCAGCTCCTCCTGCTCTATAACATGCTGCCTGCAGACAGGACACTATGTACAATCTGCTCAGCTCCTCCTGCTCTATAACATGCTGCCTGCAGACAGGACACTATGTACAATGCTGATTTGAACGTATTTCTTACAGTAGTGAAGAAAATCCAGCTAAAGGTTAACAAGCAGCAGATGGAAGCCGCTTTCGTCTCTACGATGAGGTTGAGGTATAAATATGACGGCCGCTGTTTGTGGTTTGGTCTAAGGATTGAAATATAAATTCCGCTTTGAAAACACCATATGCTGCAGGACGCCTCCCGCTGCGCCGCTGCCGATGACTACGGAATATCGTGTGATCCGCTCACGTAATACACAACCTTATATTTCCAAATCACTCGAAATTGTCTGAAAGCCGAGACCGAGGAACGTAACATGCGTCTCATTAACGGGGTCCAAGATCGCCCCTGAAGAGATTTTGGAAACACTGATGTCGCCCTCTCGACCTGGAATCACTTTCTTTTATATTCTACATCTTTTTATTGTTGATTTCTGCATTTATTTGATTATTACACCAAGGAAACATATACTTATATTTCTCACACTGCTGTGCTCTGTGCTCACTGCAGTTAGTGTTATGCATTGTCCTTTGGGAGATGTGTGATTACATACCTATGTGTATGTTGTTTGTAGCAGCAGGACTGTGAAATATGGACTTATATTCCAAGATTGTGGCTTCTCCAAATGCACTGGGCTCTCGTCCTCACACTGCTGTGCTCTGCACTCACTGCAGCTAGTTTTGTGTATTGTCCTTTGAGAGATGTGTGATTGCATACCTATGTGTATGTTGTTTGTAGCAGCAGGACTGTGAAATATGGACTTATATTCCAAGATTGTGGCTTCTCCATATGCACTGGGCTCTCGTCCTCACACTGCTGTGCTCTGTGCTCACTGCAGCCAGTTTTATGTATTGTCCTTTGAGAGATGTGTGATTGCATACCTATAGGTATGTTGTTTGTAGCAGCAGGACTGTGAAATATGCATTTATATTCCAATAATATAGCTTCTCCAACTTCACTGGGAGCATTTTTTCACACTGCTGTGCTCTGTGCTCACTGCAGCCAGTGTTATGCATTGTCCCTGGAGAGATGTGTAATCAGACCTCACACTGCTGTGCTCTGTGCTTACTGCAGCCAGTGTTATGTATTGTCCCTGGAGAGATGTGTAATCAGACCTCACACTGCTGTGCTCTGTGCTCTCTGCAGCCAGTGTTATGTACTGTCCCTGGAGAGATGTGTAATCAGACCTCACACTGCTGTGCTCTGTGCTCTCTGCGGCCAGTGTTATGTATTGTCCCTGGAGAGATGTGTAATCAGACCTCACACTGCTGTGCTCTGTGCTCTCTGCAGCAAGTGTTATGTATTATCCCTGGAGAGATGTGTAACGAGACCTCACACTGCTGTGCTCTGTGCTCTCTGCAGCAAGTGTTATGTATTGTCTCTGAAGAGATGTGTAATCAGACCTCACACTGCTGTGCTCTGTGCTCTCTGCAGCCAGTGTTATGTATTATCCCTGGAGAGATGTGTAACGAGACATCACACTGCTGTGCTCTGTGCTCCCTGCAGCCAGTGTTATGTATTGTCCCTGGAGAGATGTGTAATCAGACCTCACACTGCTGTGCTCTGTGCTCTCTGCAGCCAGTGTTATGTATTTTTCCTGGAGAGATGTGTAATCAGACCTCACACTGCTGTGCTCTGTGCTCTCTGCAGCCAGTGTTATGTATTGTCCCTGGAGAGATGTGTAATCACACCGCACACTGCTGTGCTCTGTGCTCTCTGCAGCCAGTGTTATGTATTTTTCCTGGAGAGATGTGTAATCAGACCTCACACTGTTGTGCTCTGTGCTCTCTGCAGTTAGTGTTATACATTGTCCTTTGAGAGACGTGTAATCAGACCTCACACTGCTGTGCTCTGTGCTCTCTGCAGCCAGTGTTATGTATTGTCCCTGGAGAGATGTGTAATCAGACCTCACACTGTTGTGCTCTGTGCTCTCTGCAGTTAGTGTTATACATTGTCCTTTGAGAGACGTGTAATCAGACCTCACACTGCTGTGCTCTGTGCTCTCTGCAGCCAGTGTTATGTATTGTCCCTGGAGAGATGTGTAATCAGACCTCACACTGCTGTGCTCTGTGCTCTCTGCAGCCAGTGTTACGTATTGTCCCTTGAGAGATGTGTAATCAGACCTCACACTGCTGTGCTCTGTGCTCTCTGCAGCCAGTGTTATGTACTGTCCCTGGAGAGATGTGTAATCAGACCTCACACTGCTGTGCTCTGTGCTTACTGCAGCCAGTGTTATGCATTGTCCTTTGAGAGATGTGTGATTACATACCTATGTGTATGTTGTTTAAAGCAGCAGTACTGTGAAACATGCATTTATATTCTAAGATTGTGGCTTCTCCAACTGCACTGGGGTCATTTCCTCACACTGCTGAGATCTGCGCTCTCTGCAACCAGAGTTATGCATTGTCCTTGCTGTGTGATTTCATATATTTGTGTGTTCTATTAGTAGCAGCAGAACTGTGATATATGGATTTATAATCCAGGAATGCAGATTCTCCAAGTGCATTGGGGGCATGTCCTCACACTGCTGTGCTCTGTGTTCCTTACACTGTGCTTCTACACAGACCACCCCAATGCTTTTAATAAAAGGAACGTGCTTCTGGTTTTACAACATCAGCCGTTTAATACAACAGAATGGAGGAGGAGTTATGGAGTGCAGTGAACTAATAGCACAGCAGTGTGAGGACGTATCCCTCAACCGTCTGCGTGGTCATGCTACAATCCTGGAATACATTTATCACACTCTCACAGGTTGTGTGGGGTTTGGGGGTTTAACTGTTCATTACTTCATTGGAGCTGAGTTACAATACTGGAAGCAGATGTAGCAGAGCTGCAGCAAACCTTAACTTGACTTTTCACCATTGATGTCAAGGGCTCCACTTGCAGCAAACTTTAACTTTAACAATATTTTTAATTGATTTGTATCATCAGTCAAGATACATCTTTACCTTCCCCCGGAAACAAATGGCAATGATGACATGACGTTAAACTCTACAGATGAAGCAAAGTTTAACTTGACACATAACTGATACATTTGATACAGCTGCAGCAAACCTTAACTTGACTTTTCTCCATTGATGTCAATGGCTTTACCCGTAATCAGTCAAAATATTTGAAAGAAACGAATCCTGTTGGGAAAGACTTTTAGGGGAACCAGAACATTTCATTCCAAATATAACTTCAAGTTAAACTTTACATCACTTCTGTACAGATCAAGGCACCAAAACAATCTGCAGCAAACTTTAACTTGACAATATTTTTAATTGATTTCTGTGTGTGATATCATCAGTCAAGATACAACTTTACCTTCCACGGAAACGAATGGCAATGATGACATGAAGTAAGACTGTACAGATGAAGCAAAGTTTAAAGGAAGCCTACCATGTGATGTGATGCATTATGAAGCAAACATACCTTGTGACTGCTGTAGCGACACTGATGCAGGAACATATCTTGTTTAATCCCTGAGCTGAGTGGTTTTGCTGATAACACAGATGTAACATTGTGATAATGAAGCCCTGCCCCTTCTATGGCTGCTCCAGCGCTTCTCCTAGCAGGTGAGTTATTCACTGCAGGAGATGATGATGTAATCCCTGGGTTGTGCCTGAAGGCAGAAGTAATCAATTGCTGCACCATCCCCCAGCTGCTGTGTATGAGTCACCCAGCTCAGGTTGATTAGTCATGTCTTCTTGACCAACCTCCATTTGTAATTACAAGCTCATGTCTAATGTGTTGATCTAGGCAGCCAGCCTGACCCAGCTTTCCCAAGGTCCTGCATGTAATAATTGTTTTTTTCAGCAAAACCACTCAGCTCAGGGATTAAACAAGATATGTTTCTGCATCAGTGTAGCTACAGCATTCTCAAGGTGTGTTTGCTTCATAATGCATCACATCACATGGTAGGTTTCCTTTAAGTTGACACATAACTGATACATTTGATACAGCCGCAGCAATCCTTAACTTGACTTCTTTGTATTGATTTCTATGGCTTTTGCTGTTTGATATCTGGGTAAAGGATCACGTTGAGGACTTCTATATCTGTATCTCACAGGCCCCTTTAAATCCCCTGACGATCCCTTTAATCCCGGATAGGACTGAACGCGGATTATCCTTACATTGAAGCGACGGAGAGGATAAGTTGATCAGAAGACGGATGTTATCAATATGGCATCGGACGCGTCTCCTTATTATCGGATTTGGGGAAGCGGAGATGTATGTATGTAAATTGAGTCCTAATCTTCCCTCCCGCTTGGATATTGGATCTGATTGTGAAGATCTACGCAGATTCTCACTAGATGCGACTGAGAGTGAATTATCCTATTTAGCACTTTGCGCTTTTATTGTTATGGAGCGGTTGAAATTTTCGGCGCCGGGTGACGAGGACGCGGGATGTGCGGCTTTATTATCCGATTCCTCACTATATTATCACATTCAGGATGAAATGAAGCTGAGATGAGGCCGGATAGTAATAAGAGAGCGGGAGATGAGAGACGAGCGCCGGATGCGCCGTGATGGAGGCATAAATCCTGCCGGATACAGACACGGCAAAGCTTAACTTGACCCATCACAAAGTGTTATCAGTATAACGAAGCAAAGCTTAACTTGACCTATTACAGGTTCATTATATCAGTGGTCATGTGATGTCACACAGGTGCACAGCTCATTATATCCCCGGTCATGTGATGTCACACAGGTGCACGGCTCGTTATATCCCTGGTCATGTGTTGTCACACTGGTGCACGGCTCTTTATATATCTGGTCATGTGATGTCACACAGGTGCACAGCTCGTTATATCCCTGATCATGTGATGTCACACCGGTGCACGGCTCGTTATATCCCTGGTCATGTGATGTCACACAGGTGCACGGCTCTTTATATATCTGGTCATGTGATGTCACACAGGGACCAGATATATAACGAGCCATGCTCCTGTGTGACATCACATGACCAGGGATATAATGATCTGTGCACTTGTGTGACATCACATGACCAGGGATATATACGAGCCATGCACCTGTGTGATATTACACAACCGGGGATATACTGAGCCGTGCACCTGTGTGATATTACACAACCAGGAATAGACTGAGCCAATGCACCTGTGGGACATCACAGTTGGAGAGGCTACAATCCTGGAATATAAATCCATATCCATCACAGTCCAGCTGCTTCTAACAACACCCACATCTCTCCAGGGACAATAGCTAGCACTGGCTGCAGTCTATACGGTCCCTCCTGCTGACAGGTTCCCTTTTCATCGTCAATGTGAAACGCTAATTCTTTGCTTTTAAGAAAAGACTTTAGTAATCGGTAAAATATGGAACAAAGTGATGGTTTTCTCTGGCTCTGCCCTCGGTTCAATGTCTCCCCATTTAATGGTAAATTAATAAGCCCTCACATCTCCGGGACGCCGAGCGGATCCTTCAAATTAAGGCGGCTCTGCAATTTGGTTGTGTGTCTGTTCTGTGGATATTGCTTTGTGCGAGCAGATGGATATCACTCGGCCGCGTTCACACTCTCCTGTAATGAGACATTTAAAGGGAAATCGGAGTTTGCTCTGTTTTAATAATAATGATCGGCCCGCGGTGACGTCCGTCACAATTTCAGCGAAGCCAAAATTGCGGGTGCGCGGGGGCCTCATTAGCCGCGGCAGATTGTGTCTCCTGATTGCAGAACTAAAGTAGCTAAAACTGTCAAAAGAAACTTTTGTACTGCGACGTAAATTAAAGGGATCATTTACAGGGGACAGAAAGACTCTACGATTCCCTGGCGTCTCCATCTACTAACATAAGAATGCAGGAGATCACTCCGGACCACCAGGGACTTGTCCAGCGTCCCCCTTCACTGCCTGTAAAACTCTTAAAGGGATATTTTTTTCAGAATAAAGCATCTGCTCTAATCAGTTTCCATCTTGACTGCTAGATTTCTTTATCTCTGTGCTGTCTGTGATGCATCAGCACAACATCACATGGGCAGCTAGAAACTAAATCATTTTGGCCTGCTGGGAGGACAGTGTCAGTGAACTGGTTATCATCACAGGCTTAAACCACTAACCAGACATGATGGGGGTCATTTACTAATTGCCCGATTCGCGTTTTGCCGACGTGTTACCCGAATGATGCCCTTGAAGAACTCACACTTAATTAGCATAAAATAAACCTGATTTTATACATTAAGTACAGCAGCAGAGATCCTTACTAATTAGATTCTTATCATTAATTAGTCCGAATCACGCTGCTGGGAGCTAGACAGCAGCCTTAGTGGTTATTACAAAGGAAAATCTGATGTCAGGTTCCCTTTAAATCATATTAGCCATTTGTATCGTCTGGAAAATCGAAATGACCAATGGGTATACAGTCAGGGAGGCTGAACTGTCATCTTGTACATGATCACTAAGTGAGGGGAACCTGACTAATCATCAGTAGTGCTCCCCCCTATGGAGAGTCTGGGTGGTACAGTCCTATAGTAACATCTAGAAATCCTGATCACCCGATGGTTGGGTACGGCATTCCGGTTCGGTTCGCCTGACCCGGAGATATTGCCAAATTGGAAGCAAATCTGGCAAATTGTCGCCCCCATGGCTATGATTGGCCAGGGGGTGTCCAAGTCAGGCAGCCGAACCCAACCATTGGGGCCACCCATCTCTAATCCCAAAATAGGACCCACCCAATACATGATTCACAGGACGTCGTCATGAGATCACATGACCCAAAGAATTTTAAGATGGCAAAAACTGAATGAGGCCATAAGTGCAGAATTTGATATATTGGGGCAAATTTACCTACCTGGTCCTGTCGCGATCCCCGATTCGGATTGTCTGAAGAAGAAGATGTCTGACGCGATTCACTTAGCTCGTGCCCCTGAGTTCCTGCATCCGTCGTTTCCTTGCCGAGGTCAGCCGGAGTTCACCTTCTTCTACCCGGTGCTTGTAAGTGCGACACAATTTGCAATATTGGGGCTCATTTACTAAGGGTCCAAATCTTGCACTTTCGTCTAGCCGGTGTCGATGTGGCAAAATCCGATCACGTGCGCCCAAATCCCCTGTTAAATGCGGAAAACGCAAAACGGGAATCGGCGGGAAACTTGACAAAATTGCGCTCCGCGGACCCTTAGTAAATGAGCCCCATTATTGGGATATTGATTCTTAGAACTGGTATCATTCACGATGTTGAAGCAAATTTCAAAAATTTATACAAAATTTATTGAAAAAGTCAATGTAACGTTTGCTGCAGCTTCGTACGGGAAACGGATAACGGTCAAGTTAAACCCCGCTCCGTCTTTACACAAAGGGGCAGATTTACTTACTCGGTCCATTCCCGATCCAGCGGCGCGTTCTCTGCGCTGGATTCGGGTCCAGCCGGGATTCACTAAGGTCCGTGCGCCGATATTCACCAGGTGTCGCTGCTGCGCCGAGGTCCGCCGGAGTTCACTTGCTTTTTTCATTCCGCGTTTTTTCTGAATCCTTCGGGTTGTCCGGTGGCCACGCCCCCGATTTCTGTCCCGTGAAGGTCAGCGCGATTGCGCCAAAAATCGATTGCGTGCGCCACAATCCCGTGAAATACAGCGCAAAACGGAAATATTCGGGAAAAAAACAGACGGATTCGTGGCTGCGGACCCTTAGTAAATGTGCCCCAATGGATCAACGTAAAGGGTTAAGAAAACTTACGTTTTTTGTCGCTTTTTAGGCAATTTTCATCTCATTATAGAATAGCCGTTTTTTTTTTGCACGGCACCTGAGCCACATTTAGAAAAATTTCAGACCGGGGACTTTTGTTAGAATTCCTTAAAATGTAATTATTTCGTAGCAGAAGGAAACCGCGGGGCGACTGCTACAATGCGAGGCAGTTTGGGAAATGAGGAGCGGGAACTTTATATTTTTTCTGGCGGTTCTTTTCATTCGGTAAATTGGACTTTTTCGTTACTTTTCTATAGATTTAAAACTGCGACCCTGGAAGCGATTCTTCATGCGAGATGTTTTATGGCGCGGAGGAGCGTACGTGGCGCTCGCAGACTCCATCCTGCCCTTGGTGGAGACGGCTTTGTGCTCCGTCGCTAAACACCATTACATGAAGTGTCCCTCTTAATGGGGGGAATATGATTGTTAGCACATGCAGACCCCCGGGGGCGGATAAAGAGTCGGAATTGTTTCCCTTTCTATAAATCAGCCATTATGTCGCGGAGCGGAACGTGCGCTGGAAATCACAATTACCTTGTAATGCACTCGCCGTATTCCGACGCGTTCCGGAAAGGTCAGATAATAACGCTGCGTGGATGTATTATTGCGCTGCTCATCTGCAGACTGGGTTTGTTCGCTCACGCGCATTCGGGATGGACATCGCAATGTGTCGCCACGTTCCAAAGCAACGCTTAATTAGTATCAGTGTGCGACGAACAATTACCGTGCTGCGGTATGATGTAGGACCAGTGTGCAATGTCATGGTGCAAATACCATGTGACGGCATATTGTGGCGCTGTGAACAACCTATCAGTAAGGGGTGATCAATTACCATGTTGAGGTATGTTTAAAGGGAACCTGTCATCAGGTCCACTAATAAGCCAAGTTCCCATTGCACTATACCTACTTCTTTTAGCTAAATAAATAGCATAGTTCCTATCCCCAGAAAAAGAAGTTTGTAAGTCTACCTGAAAGAGCAGGGTCTCCCAAGGGTGTGTGCTCTCATGCAAGGCAGTGTGTCTCTCACCTCATGTCTACTTCATGGTTCAATTAACACCTATGAAGCCCCTGAGGCCCATTTGCATAAATCCCAGGTTTTTTTTTTTTAATCCAAGGGCATAAGATGATAAACAAAGAGCAGATCCTGCCAGAGGGAGCGTACACCAGTATGTCAGTATGTCAACAGAAATTGGGGAGCGTGGCCGTCGGACAACCCGACGGATTCGGAAAAAACACAAAATTTAAAAAAGAATTTGTGTTGCAAGATCATGCACTCACTTACACCGGGAAGAAGAAGGTGAACTCCGGCGGACCTCGGCGCAGCAGCGACACCTGCAGGAACTTGGACGCGCAATCTTAGTGAATCGTGCTGGACCCAAATCCAGGTTGGACAACGCACCGCAGGGATCACAACGGGATCGGGTAAGTAAATCTGCCCCATTATATAAGTAAGTGTTGATCAGATGTCGTGTTACGGTATGTTACAGAATATTATAGTATATTACGGTAAGCAACATTGTATTACAATATGTTATAGTGTATCACAGTATATTACGGTATGTTACAGTATAACATGGTATGTTACGGTATATTGCGGTATGTTAAAGTATTTTACTGTTTATTACGGTATGTTACAGTATGTTACAGTATATTACAGTATGTTACAATATATTACGGTAAGTTATGAGCTCTGTACAACGTTGTGCATCTCTCTGTGACACAATGGGGCAGATTTACTTACCCGGTCCATTCGCGATCCAGCGGCGCGTTCTCTGCTCTGGATTCGGGTCCGGCCGGGATTTAAGAAGGTAGTTCCTCCGCCGTCCACCAGGTGGCGCTGCTGCACTGAAAGTCATCTCATCGCGCCGGAATGCACCACCTCGGACCAGGTGAAGGTAAGCGCTCCCCAAGCGACACTTTTTCGGTTTTTAAATGCGACGGTTTTTCCGAATACGTCGGGTTTTCGTTCGGCCACGCCCCCCGATTTCCGTCGCGCGCATGCCGGCGCCGATGCGCCACAATCCGATCGCGTGCGCCACAATCCCGGGGCAATTTAGGTTCAATCGCCGCAAATCGCCGGAAATATTCGGGTAACACGTCGGGAAAACGCGAATCGGGCCCTTAGTAAATGACCCCCAATATCAGAACATTCTGCATTTCATTATATTAATGTGATGCCACCGATCTGATCTCAGTGACGAATCCTATCAACAAGGGACCAAAAATCATCTGATATCGATAAACTATCGCAGGGATCGGTATCAATGTTTTTTAAACAGTTCCATCTGTGAAGATCCAATAATCTGGTAATGATCTACGCCAGGTGACGTCATTAGCAGCAGAACGTTACATCTTGTTACACATCACAATCCACCAGTAATTAAAGGCAATGTTTCTTTTTTACGAGTTCTTCCAAATCCCGGTTGATCCGAGTAGTCGCCTGCATTGGTTCTGATGTTCTGTTTTCTATACATCCAACCTCCCAGAGCCTCTTCTGTACATAGAAACATTTAATGCCCTGGCATGTAATACGTGATAGAGAACATAGCGCTCTCTGTTTCCGTGAAGAACATGATGAAGCCCAAAAGGTCACGGCCAAAGGCTCAGCCGGGAACAACAGAGCAGCGTGCTGACTCGCCACCTCCGAGCGGCTGCTCACTTGTCGGGGGCTCGGGTAATGACTTAGAGGGAAGGTTTCTATTCCTGACTGCAGATGCCGAGTTGTGTAATTGTTGCGGGTCTAGCCGAGGCCAATCCTTCAGGCGCTAGGGCCACGAGAAGCCAAGCAAGAGTCAGCAAACAGCACTTGCCGGGCAGAGCATTATTATGTCCCTTACTTAACCCAATCACAGGTGCTCTGACTCATTTCCCTTGGAATAAACTTGCCGTATTTCAAGCTGATCTAATATAAGACTACACACAGTGAATGAATCCTGCGGAGAACAGGGAAGGCGGCCAAGCAGCAGTAATTGCTTCTGCAAGAAAAATATATTTACTACAATCCAACGAGCTCGGCCTGGGCACAGCACACATTGTAGCAGAGACTTCAATCATTAGTTCTATATGTCCTTCTAAGGTGTCTATGTCTATCTGCCGACTCTTACTTCTCCTCACTTAGTGCCCAATCCTGTCCCTGGGCTGGGCATTTAGTCTCAGGACTGGTTCTTCGATCTTAGAGCCACACCAGGAGTTTCTTGAGCTCTCGTCTGGCTCAGACCTGGTTAATCTACTGGTGTGGACTCTGTTTATGTACTTCTGTGCTTTCCTGTTCTTTTTTGGTTTAGTTTCTTAATCCTCTAGTCTAGTCATCTGCTGTCCTGATCTTTGCCTGTTGATGAACCTGTGGTCTTACATCTTCAGAAATAATGTCACCTGGTACCTGGTCAAGTCTAGAGATGAGCGAGCACTAAAATGCTCGGGTGCTCGTTATTCAAGACGAACTTTTCCCGATGCTCGAGTGCTCGTCTCGAATAACGAGCCCCATTGAAGTCAATGGGAGACTCGAGCATTTTTCAAAGGGACCATGGTTCGGGAATAAAATGTGTTATTTAGTTGAAAAAGAATGTCTTCTGATAAGTGATCAGATGTATGCAAACATCTGCGATCTATTCTTCACTGTTCCGCGCGTATATTATCTCCCGACAAGTTAGCAGATGTGAAGAACAGTGAAGAATAGAATAAAAACAGTGAACACAGGATCATTTAAGTGAAAAACGCAGTGAAAAACACAGTGAAGAATAGATTGCAAATGTTCGGCACATCTGCTTACTTGTTGGGATATACGCTGTCCCGGAATCCGTGCTGCTGCTCCCCGGTGTCTCCGTGCTGCCCCGATGTCTCCGTGCTGCCCCGGTGTCTCCGTTCTGCCCCTGCCCTGATGTCTCCGTGCTCCCCCGTTGTCTCTGTGCTGCTGTTCCCCCGACGTCTCCGTGCTGCTGCTCCCCGGTGTCTCCGTGCTGCCCCGATGTCTCCGTGCTGCCCCGGTGTCTCCGATCTGCCCCTGCCCTGATGTCTCCGTGTTCCCCCAATGTCTCTGTGCTGCTGTTCCCCCGACGTCTCCGTGCTGCTGCTCCCCGGTGTCTCCGTCCTGCTCACCGTGTTCTTCAATGTGTTCTTCACACATATATATTGTTCTTAACATACTATTTTGTTTGCACCGTTCCGCGCGTATCTCCCGACAAGTAAGCAGATGTGCCGAACATCTGTAATCTATTCTTCATTGTTCTTCACTGTTTTTTTTAATTAAATGCTCGATCTCGAGCAGGGGAAATACTCGTCCGAGCAACGAGCCATTTCGAGTACCTTAATACTCGAACAAGCGAGTATACTCGTCTGAGCTTGATGCTTATCTCTAGTTAAGTCCAATCCTTCTTGCAATTAACAATGTTGTGTGTTGACTTCACATCTTCTGACTTGTGTCCAGTCCTATCCCTGGGTTGCGTATTTAGTCTCAGGACTAGTTCTTCGATCTCGAATACACACCAGGAGTTTCTTGAGCTCTCGTCTGGCTCAGACCTGGTTAATCGACTGGTGTGGACTCTGTTTATGTACTTCTGTGCTCTTCTGTACTTCCTTGGTATAGTCTCTTAATCCTCTAGTCTAGTCATCTGTTGTCCTGATCTTTGTCTGTTGGTTAACCTGTGGTCTTACACCTTCAGAAATAATGTCACCTGGTACCTGGTCAAGTCCAATCCTTCTTGCAATTAACAATGCTGTGTCTTGACTTGACATCTCCTGACTTGTGTCTAGTCCTATCCCTGGGTTGGGCATTTAGTCTCGGTAGTTGATCTCTTATCTTGGCTTCATACGTGGAGCTTCTTGCACATTTGGTTTTGGATTTATTGAATTGTTGAACCCTTACCTGAACTATCTGTGGTTTATGTGCCTCTGTGCTCTACTGTTCATTTCTGGTATAGTCTCTTAATCCTCTAGGTTTGCTTCCTGGTCTTTGTCTGCTGGTGAACCTATTGGGGGTCATTTACTAAGGGCCCGATTCGCGTTTTCCCGACGTGTTACCCGAATATTTCCGATTTGCACCAAATTTCCCTGTATTGCTCCGGGATTTTGGCGCTCGCGCTCGGATTGTGGCGCATCGGCGCCGGCATGCACACGATGGGAATCGGGGAGCGTGGCCGAGCGAAAACCCGACGGATTCGGAAAAACCGCCGCATTTAAAAAAAAAAAAAAAGTGTTGCGGGGCTCCCGCTTACCTTCACTAGGAATAGGCCGGTGAACTTCAGTGTACTCCGGCGGGCCTCGGCGGACATCAGTACAGCAGCGACACCTGGTGGACGTCAGAGGAACTGCCTTAGTGAATCCCGGCCGGACCCTAATCCACCACAGAGAACGCGCTGCTGGATCGCGAATGGACCGGGTAAGTAACTCAGCCCCATTGTGTTACACCTGGAGCCATGGTCTCAACCTGGATCCATTGAGGCCAAATCCAACCCTTCTTGCAATGAATAAGGCTGACTCTTTCTTTCACAGTACACGTTGTCCATAGGCAGGGAATTTAGCCTCAGCCATAGCTTCCTGATCTTTGATCAATACTTTGACTTTGTCATAGGTCTAGGTGAACATCTCCATTCCCTGTGTAGTGGCTGATCTGTGCTACTGCAACTCTCTTCATATTAAAGTGCATGGGGCTAAACTGCAGTTACCTGGTGAAGCTGCTACTCATAGATTAGCTCCATTCTCTGTGTTGCTTCTTATGTTGGAATTACTGTAGTTGATCTGTGGGGATATAAGTATCAGACTGTTGTGACTGATTGTTGAGGGTCCCAAGTGTCGGAATGGTTGGAGTTATTGGTAAGGCTCCCAAATCTGTTTGGTAAGGGTCATAAGGAAATGATTGTTGGGGCTCATTGGTAAAGGTCCCAAATGTAGGACTTGGGGTGCTTCTTGGAAAGGGTCCCAAAAGTATGACTGGGGGGCTTATTGGTAAGGATCTCAAGTGTATGACTGGGGGGCTGATTGGTACATGTCCCACATGTGTAGGACTGGGGGGTGATTGGTGAGGAACCAAAATGTGGGACTCAGGGTGCTGATTAGTAAGGATCTTAAGTATAGTACTTGGGGGTTGATTGTTGAGGGACCCAAGTGTAGGACTGGTAGGGGTGATTGGTAAGGGTCTCAAGTGTAGGACTGGGGGGGGGCTGATTGATGAGGGATCCAAATGTAGGACTGGTAGAGGTGATTGGTAAGGATCCCAAATGTAGGAATGGGGGTGATTCTCAGTAAGGGTCCCAAATGTAGGACTGGGAGGACTGATTAGTAAGGGTCCCAAGTGTAGGACTAGTAGGAGTGATTGGTAAAGGTCCCAAGTTTAGGACTGGTGGGAGTCATTGGTAAGGGTCCCAAATTGAGGACTGTTGATGCTGATTCATAAGGGTCTCAAGTGTTGGGCTGAGTGGTGAGGGACCCCGGTGTAGGACTGGAGGGATTTATAAGTAAGGGTACCAAGTGTGTGGTGGGACTTTTTGGTGGGGGTCCTGAATGTTACTGAACTGATGTGGATGACCTATCCTATAGAGGAACCAAAATATATCAAGACTCTAATGAAACGTTTGTATGGGTCAGCGTGTCAGTGATGGACTCTTGGGTTCATCATTCTTCTACAGGACTTCCGTCTGTCTGTGTGGTGTACAAGAGAAAATCAATAAAATGTTGTTGGAAGACATTACCGGCTGCAGCCTGTTCCCGGCTCGTCTCCCCGGCATTGAGCGATGGCGGCAGGCTATTTGTTTTCATGCTGAGACTCAGAGTTTTGGAGCTAATTTCTGAAGACACGAGAACCTGTCCTCAAAGAAACCTGGTTATATATTTATTAAAGAAGATTAACTTTGCATGCGGCTGTCAAATCACCT
Organism: Engystomops pustulosus; assembly: GCF_040894005.1. Taxonomy (NCBI): domain Eukaryota; kingdom Metazoa; phylum Chordata; class Amphibia; order Anura; family Leptodactylidae; genus Engystomops; species Engystomops pustulosus. The sequence continues at coordinate 176,320,260 of NC_092417.1, read as the reverse complement.
AAATAAGATGGAGTGGAGATGGTTCACAAGGATGTTCTTCACCTTAAGGAATTTGTTTGACTGGAGGCGACTATATCAGTGTACCGTTACATTATAGGATGAGGAATGAGATATCACGACAAGACACATCTCCATTACTCAGACCAAATTATCTATCTTTCCTTGTGCCACCAAAAACGCTCTGAAATATCGAGAACTGGACTCCAACGAATCCAAGCCGGAGTCCTGGGGTATCTGGCATCATGATGTTCACAGTAGATCTTGTAACTCCATTAAGACCCATGTGAGGTTGAGGCCACTTGGTTCAGAGTTCTTATTCAATCACCTCTCCCAGAGATCCCTTCATATTAGGGTCTTGGGCATCGAAGTCTATTCATGAGCTTGAACTATTTGTATGTGCATCGTTCTTCATACCTGAAGTCGAGGGTACTGACGGGGAACCAGGGGCCGCCTCTAGACTCCTTGAAAGGGGGAAGGAAAGGACGCCAGTCGGGATAATGGTTGCTGACTTCAGCCCTGGGAGGTAGGTGTTGCGGGTCAACGTGATGTTATGAACCCTGCCCGACGAGGGCTGGCTCCCAGGGGATGGTTGGAGGAGGACGTGTATACACTCGTACACTTTGACATGTCCTGTGTGTCCTGACACCTTTCTATCATAGCCAGCAGTGGTCAGGGGTCAGCATGGGCGCTCTGACCCCTCTGTGACTACACCCCCCATACACAGTGACCTGCCATGTCCTGTGTGTCCTGACACCTTTCTATCATAGCCAGCAGTGGTCAGGGGTCAGCATGGGCGCTCTGACCCCTCTGTGACTACACCCCCCATACACAGCGAGCTGCCATGTCCTGTGTGTCCTGACACCTTTCTATCATAGCCAGCAGTGGTCAGAGGTCAGCATGGGTGCTCTGACCCCTCTGTGACTACACCCCCCATACACAGTGAGCTGCCATGTCCTGTGTGTCCTGACACCTTTCTATCATAGCCAGCAGTGGTCAGGGGTCAGCATGGGCGCTCTGACCCCTCTGTGACTACACCTCCCATACACAGCGAGCTGCCATGTCCTGTGTGTCCTGACCCCTTTCTATCAGAGCCAGCAGTGGTCAGGGGTCAGCATGGGCGCTCTGACCCCTCTGTGACTACACCCCCATACACAGCAAGCTGCCATGTCCTGTGTGTCCTGACACCTTTCTATCATAGCCAGCAGTGGTCAGGAGTCAGCATGGGCGCTCTGACCCCTCTGTGACTACACCCCCCATACACAGCGAGCTGCCATGTCCTGTGTGTCCTGACAGCTTTCTATCATAGCCAGCAGTAGTCAGGGGTCAGCATGGGCACTCTGACCCCTCTGTGACTACACACCCCATACACAGCGAGCTGCCATGTCCTGTGTGTCCTGACACCTTTCTATCATAGCCAGCAGTGGTCAGGGGTCAGCATGGGCGCTCTGACCCCTCTGTGACTACACCCCCATACACAGCGAGCTGCTATATCCTGTGTGTCCTGACACCTTTCTATCATAGCCAGCAGTGGTCAGGGGTCAGCATGGGCGCTCTGACCTCTCTGTGACTACACCCCCCATACACAGCGAGCTGCCATGTCCTGTGTGTCCTGACACCTTTCTATCATAGCCAGCAGTGGTCAGGGGTCAGCATGGGCACTCTGACCCCTCTGTGACTACACCCCCCATACACAGCGAGCTGCCATGTCCTGTGTCCTGACACCTTTCTATCATAGCCAGCAGTGGTCAGGGGTCAGCATGGACGCTCTGACCCCTCTGTGACTACGAACCCCCACACATAGCGAGCTACCATGTCCTGTGTCCTGACACCTTTCTATCACAGCCAGCAGTGGTCAGGGGTCAAGATGGGCACTCTGACCCCTCTGTGACTACACACCCCATACACAGCGAGCTGCCATGTCCTGTGTGTCCTGACACCTTTCCATCATAGCCAGCAGTGGTCAGGGGTCAGCATGGGCGCTCTGACCTCTCTGTGACTACATCCCCCATACACCGGGAGCTGCCATGTCCTGTGTGTCCTGACACCTTTCTATCATAGCCAGCAGTGGTCATGGGTCAGCCTGGGCGCTCTGACCCCTCTGTGACTACACCCCCCATACACAGCGAGCTGCCATGTCCTGTGTCCTGACACCTTTCTATCATAGCCAGCAGTGGTCAGGGGTCAGCATGGGTGCTCTGACCCCTCTGTGACTGCAGCCCCCATACACAGCGAGCTGCCATGCCCTGTGTGTCCTGACACCTTTCTATCACAGCCAGCAGTGGTCAGGGGTCAGCATGGCCGCTCTGACCCATCTGTGACTACACCCCCCATACACAGCGAGCTGCCATGTCCTGTGTGTCCTGACACCTTTCTATCATAGCGAGCAGTGGTCAGGGGTCAGTATGGGGCTCTCTGACCTCTCTGTGACTACACCCCCCATACACAGCGAGCTGCCATGTCCTGTGTCTTGACACCTTTCTATCATAGCCAGCAGTGGTCAGGGGTCAGCATGGGCGCTCTGACCCCTCTGTGACTACACCCCCCATACACAGGGAGCTGCCATGTCCTGTCTGTCCTGACACCTTTCTATCATAGCCAGCAGTGGTCAGGGGTCAGCATGGGCACTCTGACCCCTCTGTGACTACACCCCCCATACACAGCGAGCTGCCATGTCCTGTGTCCTGACACCTTTCTATCATAGCCAGCAGCGGTCAGGGGTCAGCAAGGGTGCTCTGACCTCTCTGTGACTACACCCCCCATACACAGCGAGCTGTCATGTCCTGTGTGTCCTGACACCTTTCTATCATAGCCAGCAGTGGTCAGGGGTCAGCATGGGTGCTCTGACCCCTCTGTGACTACATCCCCCATACACAGAGAGCTGTCATGTCCTGTGTCCTGACACCTTTCTATCATAGCCAGCAGTGGTCAGGGGTCAGCATGGGTGCTCTGACCCCTCTGTGACTACACCCCCCATACACAGCGAGCTGCCATGTCCTGTGTGTCCTGACACCTTTCCATCATAGCCTGCAGTGGTCAGGGGTCAGCATGGGCGCTCTGACCCCTCTGTGACTACACCCCCCATACACAACGAGCTGCCATGTCCTGTGTGTCCTGACACCTTTCTATTATAGCCAGCAGTGGTCAGGGGTCAGTATGGGGCTCTCTGACCCCTCTGTGACTAAACCCCCCATACACAGCGAGCTGCCATGTCCTGTGTGTCCTGACACCTTTCTATCATAGCCCGCAGTGGTCAGGGGTCAGCATGGGCGCTCTGACCCCTCTGTGACTACACCCCCCATACACATTGAGCTGCCATGTCCTGTGTGTCCTGACACCTTTCTATCATAGCCAGCAGTGGTCAGGGGTCAGCATGGGTGCTCTGACCCCTCTGTGACTACACCCCCCATACACAGCGAGCTGCCATGTCCTGTGTGTCCTGACACCTTTCTATCATAGCCAGCAGTGGTCAGGGGTCAGCACGGGTGCTCTGACCCCTCTGTGACTACACCCTTCATACACAGCAAGCTGCCATGTCCTGTGTGTCCTGACCCCTTTCTATCATAGCCAGCAGCGGTCAGGGGTCAGCATGGGTGCTCTGACTCCTCTGTGACTACACCCCCCATACACAGCGAGCTGCTCTTGTGTGTCCTGACACCTTTCTATCATAGCCAGAAGTGGTCAGGGGTCAGCATGGGTGCTCTGACCCCTCTGTGACTACACCCCCCATACACAGCGAGCTGCCATGTCCTGTGTGTCCTGACACCTTTCTATCATAGCCAGCAGTGGTCAGGGGTCAGCATGGGCGCTCTGACCCCTCTGTGACTACACCCCCCCATACACAGGGAGCTGCCATGTCCTGTGTCCTGACACCTTTCTAACATAGCCAGCAGTGGTCAGGGGTCAGCATGGGCGCTCTGACCCCTCTGTGACTACACCCCCCCATACACAGGGAGCTGCCATGTCCTGTGTCCTGACACCTTTCTATCATAGCCAGCCCTGGTCAGGGGTCAGCATGGGCGCTCTGACCCCGCTGTGACTACACCCCCTATACACAGGGAGCTGCCATGTCCTGTGTCCTGACACCTTTCTATCATAGCCAGCAGTGGTCAGGGGTCAGCATCGGTGCCCTGACCCCTCTGTGACTACACCCCCCCATACACAGCGAGCTGCCATGTCCTGTGTGTCCTGACACCTTTCTATCATAGCCAGCAGTGGTCAGGGGTCAGCATGGGCGCTCTGACCCCTCCGTGACTACACCCCCCATACACAGTGAGCTGCCATGTCCTGTGTGTCCTGACACCTTTCTATCATAGCCAGCAGTGGTCAGGGGTCAGCATGTGCGCTCTGACCCCTCTGTGACTGCACCCCCATACACAGCGAGCTGCCATGTCCTGTGTGTCCTGACACCTTTCTATCATAGCCAGCAGTGGTCAGGGGTCAGCATGGGCGCTCTGACCCCTCTGTGACTGCACTCCCATACACAGCGAGCTGCCATGTCCTGTGTGTCCTGACACCTTTCTATCATAGCCAGCAGTGGTCAGGGGTCAGCAAGGAACTCTGACCCCTCTGTGACTACACCCCCCATACACAGCGAGCTGCCATGTCCTGTGTGTCCTGACACCTTTCTATCATAGCCAGCAGTGGTCAGGGGTCAGCATGGGCGCTCTGACCCCTCTGTGACTACATGCCGCCTTAGGGAGCGAGCTGCCATGTCCTGTGTGTCCTGACACCTTTCTATCATAGCCAGCAGTGGTCAGGGGTCAGCATGGGCGCTCTGACCCCTCTGTGACTACACCCCCCCATACACAGGGAGCTGCCATGTCCTGTGTCCTGACACCTTTCTATCATAGCCAGCAGAGGTCAGGGGTCAGCATGGGTGCTCTGACCTCTCTGTGACTACACCCCCCATACACAGGGAGCTGCCATGTCCTGTGTGTCCTGACACCTTTCTATCATATCGAGCAGTGGTCAGGGGTCAGCATGGGCGCTCTGACCCCTCTGTGACTACACCCCCCCATACACAGGGAGCTGCCATGTCCTGTGTCCTGACACCTTTCTATCATAGCCAGCCGTGGTCAGGGGTCAGCATGGGCGCTCTGACCCCGCTGTGACTACACCCCCTATACACAGGGAGCTGCCATGTCCTGTGTCCTGACACCTTTCTATCATAGCCAGCAGTGGTCAGGGGTCAGCATCGGTGCCCTGACCCCTCTGTGACTACACCCCCCCATACACAGCGAGCTGCCATGTCCTGTGTGTCCTGACACCTTTCTATCATAGCCAGCAGTGGTCAGGGGTCAGCATGGGCGCTCTGACCCCTCCGTGACTACACCCCCCATACACAGTGAGCTGCCATGTCCTGTGTGTCCTGACACCTTTCTATCATAGCCAGCAGTGGTCAGGGGTCAGCATGTGCGCTCTGACCCCTCTGTGACTACACCCCCCATACACAGCGAGCTGCCATGTCCTGTATCCTGACACCTCTCTATCATAGCCAGCAGTGGTCAGGGGTCAGCATGGGCGCTCTGACCCCTCTGTGACTACACCCCCCATACACAGCGAGCTGCCATGTCCTGTGTGTCCTGACACCTTTCTATCATAGCCAGCAGTGGTCAGGGGTCAGCATGGGCGCTCTGACCCCTCTGTGACTACACCCCCATACACAGCGAGCTGCCATGTCCTGTGTGTCCTGACACCTTTCTATCATAGCCAGCAGTGGTCAGGGGTCAGCATGGGCGCTCTGACCCCTCTGTGACTGCACTCCCATACACAGCGAGCTGCCATGTCCTGTGTGTCCTGACACCTTTCTATCATAGCCAGCAGTGGTCAGGGGTCAGCAAGGAACTCTGACCCCTCTGTGACTACACCCCCCATACACAGCGAGCTGCCATGTCCTGTGTGTCCTGACACCTTTCTATCATAGCCAGCAGTGGTCAGGGGTCAGCATGGGCGCTCTGACCCCTCTGTGACTACATGCCGCCTTAGGGAGCGAGCTGCCATGTCCTGTGTGTCCTGACACCTTTCTATCATAGCCAGCAGTGGTCAGGGGTCAGGATGGGCACTCTGACCCCTCTGTGACTACACCCCCCATACACAGCGAGCTGCCATGTCCTGTGTGTCCTGACACCTTTCTATCATAGCCAGCAGTGGTCAGGGGTCAGCATGGGCGCTCTGACCCCTCTGTGACTACACCCCCATACACAGCGAGCTGCCTTGATGTGTCTTGGTGCAAAAATATACCACAAATTTTGACCTAAAATGAAATCTTTCTTCCAGTATTGGGATTTCCTTTCCATCTCTCCCATAAACCCCCCGGAGACCCTCCTAATAGAAATCCTTTTAACACTCTTTGTCCTTTCACCTTTCTCATTTTCTCTTACAGAGGTCAGAGATCTGGGGGAATGTTCCTTTTCTATGAGTAAGTTAAGAATTGCTCGAGTCGAGCTCCATACATCAAGTGTCATGTGAATAATTTAAAATTTCGTTAAACATTGAACACTTTACCACATATAGGTCACCAGAAGTTCCTATATACAGAAGGTTGTAATGGAAGTTGATCTCACATCTCTCTATGGTGCGTTCTCCTATATTGTATCTCAGTCTCTTACACTCCAGACCGGAAATTTATTCTCCAGCTCGGGACCGCCCACTTGACAGAAACTTATTAACATATGAGAGGCAAAAAATAACATCATTGATTGCTTAGAAATAGTGGGAGAAAATTCTTAATGGAACAAAGACGTTACTTATATTAAAGGATTCAAGAAGTTGGAGTTGGTGAAAGGTCCTATTAAAGGCTACGGATGGGGTCCATGTATCACCCAAGGTAACAGTATTTCACAAACCAGTGTGGATTTCAAGTATCCCAAAGGGTTTATTTACCTATCTGTGTGGGGAAAAGCTAAACTTGGGGAAAGAGGGTCATGAGATGCCTAAAGCACCAGGGGTCAAGCAGGGAGTAGTCTGGCACAGGCTGAGGTCAAAGCAGGAGCAATAGTGCAGTCAATGGGGCAGTTTCTAGATAATTTACTTTACACAGAGGATAAATATACATAATGCCCCAAAACAGAGAATATATATACACTGATCCCCAACAGATACACTATATATACACTGTATCCAACTCAGACACTGGGGCAGATTTACTTACCCGGTCCATTCGCGATCCAGCGGCGCGTTCTCTGCGCTGGATTCGGGTCCGGCCGGGATTTAATAAGGTAGTTCCTCCGCCGTCCACCAGGTGGCGCTGCTGCGCTGAAAAGAATTGGAACGCGCTGGAGTTCACCGGTTCGGGCTGAGTGAAGGTAAGCGCATCCCGAGCGACACTTTTTCCGTTCTTAAATGCGGCGGTTTTTCCGAATACGTCGGGTTTTCGTTCGGCCACGCCCCCCGATTTCCGTCGCGCGCATGCCGGCGCCGATGCGCCACAATCCGATCGCGTGCGCCAAAATCCCGGGGCAATTCAGGTACAATCGGCGCAAATCGGAAATATTCGGGTAACACGTCGGGAAAACGCGAATCGGTAAATGACCCCCACTATGTATATACTGCGCCTCAACACAGACACTATGGCGCTTATTTATTAAGGGTCAGCGGATCACATTTCCGTTGGATATTCTGACGATTTGTGTCGCATTTAGCAGGGGATTGTGTCACACGCGATCGGATTGTGCCGCACGCTATCGCAGTTGTGCTGCTTTCATTGGGAAGGCCCGTCAAACGAGCCAAATAATTCAGAATGAGGGCGGGATTTAACTTTAAAACTGTGTCACAAGACAATGCACTTACATGCACCAGGAAGAAGAAGGTGAACTCCGGGGACCTGAGCGGGGAAGCAACACATGCAGGATATCAGCCGCACAATCTTAATGAATCGCGGCACAGTGCATTCTCGTCGGAAACTCCAGATCGGGTAAGTAAATGTGTCCCAATATCTACACTGTGCCCCAACACAGGGGGCAGAACAGAGAGGGTGCTAAAGTGGAGCTCAGAGATGGAGCCTTGTGCAGTGCATTCATTATTAATAAATGCCGATGATATTGATTCTTGTGCAACATGGAGGAGGTGGAGGATGGAGGTAGGTGACCCCCACCTGTTTCACATGGTTGGCGCCCAAGGGGGTCAAAGTGACCCTGGTCAGGACCGTGGGGTTTATTTACTAAGGGTCTGAATCCCGCATTTTCGTCGGGTTTCCTGAATATTTCCAATTTGCGCCGAATTGCCTCGGGATTTTGGCACACGACATCAGATTGTGGCACATCGGCGCTGGCTTTCACGTGACAGAAATCGGGGGCCATGGCCATTGGAAAACCCGACGGATTTGGAAAAAACGCAGAGTTTAAAAAAAAATTTGTGTCGCAAGAATAGCACTCACATGCACCGGGACGAAGAAGGTAAACTCCGGCGCACCTCAGCACAGAAGCGCCACCTGCAGGAGATGGGACGCACGGCGTTAGTGAATCCCGGCAGAACCTGAATCAACGTCGGACAACGCGCCGCGGGATCGCAAATGGACTGGGTAAGTAAATGAGCCCCTGTGAGTCAAGACAGGCAGTGGATCTGGAATAAGATACAGAATCATTGTGCAGGAGCAAGTAAGGTGAGGAACTTGATAACAGTCTACAGAAAACTTGTGAGGGAACCTGCATTGCTCCAGTGGGATACTGATTCATAAGAGGGATGTATAATGGTTATTAGTTCAGGCTGAGCTTGCACCCTGAGGTGTAGGACACTGCTGAGCTTGCACAGGAAAGGATGCATGTACCCTGGAGATGAAAAGTACTTGGGCAACCTGGTGGCCATCACAGTCATGAAGAGAAGTGAGTGATCGGTCAATGGAGCCAGTCTTGGCAGTGTGGGAACATGTGTCAAACATTGGGGCAGATTTACTTACCTGGTCCATTCGCGATCCAGTGGCGCCTTCTCTGCGGTGGATTCGGGTCCGGCCGGGATTCCCTAAGGTTGTTCCTCCGACGTCCACCAGGTGTCGCTGCTGCGCTGAAGTCCGCCGAGGCGCGCTGGCATGCACTGAAGTTCACCGGCCTATTCCTGGTGAAGGTAAGCGCGAGTCCCGCAACATTTTTTTTTTAAATGCGGCGGTTTTTCCGAATCCGTCGGGTTTTCATTTGGCCAGCGCCGATGCGCCACAATCCGATCGCCTGCGCCAAAATCCCGGGGCAATACAGGGAAAATCGGCGCAAATCGAAAATATTCAGGTAACACGTCGGGAAAACGCAAATCAGGCCCTTAATAAATGACCCCCATTGTAACTTACATGTTTCCATGTGTCATATGATGTCACCAGATGTAATGACATCACTGTTCATCATATTTACAATGGCGCAGCGTTTGTGCTTCACAGATTTCGGATTGTTAGGACTTTATCTTCTCTCTCTCTTTCCATCTATTCCATCTCTGGGAATAAATTGTAGCTGGTTTGTTGCTCGACATAAAGCCCATCATGTAGCAATAATCTCGATAAAAGCGCACGCTTAGAAATGGCAGCACAAAAGCAGGAATAGAAATGCGCGGCTGTGTCTTCAGATCCTGCTTATCATGTATAGCTTTTATATATTGTGCTTGAATAAACAATGTACCCACCAGGAACCGGAGAGAATGAAGAGCACCGGAAAATGCGAGCGAGCGTTCCCAAGCAGCAAATCGACTCTCCCTGCTCCCGCGCTCCCCGAACATTTTCTATGACAGATTGATTATTGCTCTGGTGCTAGAAAGATTTAAAACATATGCAAAAGCATTGTGTACACGCGAGCTAAACAGACAGCTACACCGCAAACAGGGCGGAGGCGAAGCGGCAAGTGTGTCACCTAATGGAACGGGGGGAATCAGACACATATATGTGGAGCAGATGTATAGAGTGAGGTATATAAATAGATATGTATATGTGTAGGGTGGCTCGGAAGTTTATGACCCCTTAGAAATCACCAAGTATCTGCGTAGATTCGACCTACTAACTACATGAAATGATCATTTATGTCCTAAAAGAAAAATAAAGGCGAACAAAGCAAATGGTTGAGTCCAAAATATCAGACTTTGGGGCTTATTTACTAAGAGTCCGCGGATGACATTTCCGTCAGACTTTCCGACATTACCGGGATTTGCTGGGACAGATATTTAGCAGGGGGGTTGTGTCACACGCGATCGGATTGTGGCACCTCGGCTGCTTTCATGCAACAGAAATCGGGGGGCGGGCGGTTAGGCGATGCGACTGATTCGGACTGAGCGGGGGATTTAGCATTCAATTTGTGTCGCAAGACAATGGGGCAGATTTACTTACCCGGTCCGTTTGCGATCCAGCGGCGCGTTCTCTGCGCTGGATTCGGGTCCGGCCGGGATTCATCAAAGCAGTTCCCCCGACGTCCACCAGGTGGCGCTGCTGCGCTGAAGTCCGCTGGAATGCCTCGAAATACACCGGCCTATCCAGGATGAAGGTGAGGGAAATTTTAGCGACACAAATTTTTTTTTAAATGCGGCGGTTTTTCCGAATCCGTCGGGTTTTCGTCCGGCCACGCCCCCCGATTTCCGTCGCGCGCATGCCGGTGCCGATGCGCCAAAAAAACGGGGCAATTCAGGTACAATCGGCGCAAATCGGAAATATTCGGGTAACACGTCGGGAAAACGCGAATCGGGCCCTTAGTAAATGACCCCCAATGCACTTACATGCACCAGGAAGAAGAAGGTGAACTCCGGGGACCTGAGCGGGGAAGCGACACATGCAGGATATCGGGCGCACGATCTTAGTGACTCCCTGCACAGTGCACTATACACGGACAATGCACTTACATGCACCAGGAAGAAGAAGGTGAACTCCAGGGACCTGAGCGGGGAAGCGACACATGCAGGATATCGGGCGCACAATCTTAGTGACTCCCCGCACAGCACATTATACACGGACAATGCACTTACATGCACCAGGAAGAAGAAGGTGAACTCCGGGGACCTGAGCGGGGAAGCGACACATGCAGGATATCGGGCGCAGGATCTTAGTGACTCCCCGCACAGCGCATTATACATGGACAATGCACTTACATGCACCAGGAAGAAGAAGGTGAACTCCGGGGACCTGAGCGGGGAAGCGACACATGCAGGATATCGGGTGCAGGATCTTAGTGACTCCCTGCACAGCGCATTATACACGGACAATGCACTTACATGCACCAGGAAGAAGAAGGTGAACTCCGGGGACCTGAGCGGGGAAGCGACACATGCAGGATATCGGGTGCACGATCTTACTGACTCCCCGCACAGCGCATTATACACGGACAATGCACTTACATGCACCAGGAAGAAGAAGGTGAACTCCGGGGACCTGAGCGGGGAAGCGACACATGCAGGATATCGGGTGCATGAGTTGTAGAGGGTAAAGGGACTTCAACCTCAACCCATGAGTGGCCTCCTCAGACCTGGGGATTACCTCCCATGGTCAACAGAAGTGCCAACTCGATAATCTAGAGTAAGTGATGTCCGTTTCTGGCCAGAAGTTGTAGAGAGTCAAGGGACTTCAAACTCAACCCATGAGTGGCCTCCTCAGACCTGGGGATCTCCTCCCATGGTCATCAGAAGTGCCATCCTGTAGTCCAAGGAGGCCACTCATTGGCCAAAGTCCCATGAGCCATGAAAAGTCAAGTTTACGGTTGCTACAACACTGCGTTTTACAAGGTCTGTAACCACAACATTCCATACGATGGCAACAATGTAACGATTGTGAATATTCCGCTCTCCCTCGGCCGTCTCTTCCCATATTGTCTTCAGTAGAGAGAACGAGGCAGGAGCAATAACCGCTAATGACATGTTTAATATTTCTCATCGCAGCGCCGAGCCGCGTCGCCATGATATCAGGATGGGAAATTTTCCTATTTAACATGCAAATTATTGGTGAAGACGATTAATTCCCAGAATTGATGATATTGTATCCTCCACATACGTCGTATAATTACCGCCAGCCATAGCCAGACCCGATTACATCGTCTCTCACTTGTCTGCCGCTTGTCAATCATTGGTTAATGTCTATTATTAGAAATTGGGGGGATTTTTTTAATAGAAAAATGGTGTTTATTTAGATTTTATACAGTAACCGGCTCCGGCAAGTCATCGAGGGACATGGAGGGAAATTGCTGATTGTCTCTGGAAATTGAAGGGGTTGTCCAAAATTAAGAACATATAGGAAAGTTATTCTGTTCAATGGGGGAGATTTGTCTGAGGTAAAACTGTTCTAGGTGCCCATGGGAACCAATCAGAGCTCAGCTAAAAAATTAAATTTCATTTCATGGCTGTAATGTTAAAAATCAGTTTGTAAACTTATATGCAACTCACCTGATGTGAGGCCAATGATATAAATGGGATCCTACATAATAATATTTACATGCATTGCCCCGCCTTCTTGTTCCTGATTGACAGGTCTCACTGCTAGGATATGCTGCTGTATGAGCTATTACTTAGGGACTGTCTGTCAGTATTTAACTACAGACATATACAGCTCTGATTACTTGTTATTAAGGGTGGAAAAAAACTGTATTAAATGTTTTACACATGACCTTGCTGGAACATTGAGAAAGAGTTCTGTTACTTCATTGAGCACTTAACTGTCATGTGACTAGGATGATGTCATCTAAGGTCCTTTCCTTTACCCAGTATATATTTGCAAATTCTACCCCATGTATTTATCTGATCACATGAAATCACCATGGAGGAAGGGGAGGAGTAGAAATCCCTGTAGGCTGAAGTGATTTCATGTGATCAGATACAGACATGGGGTAGAATTTGCAAATGTCTGTGGGTAAAAGACCTTAGATGACATCAACTTGGACACATGACATGAAGTGCTGAATGGTGATGAAGCATATGGCAGGAGGAGGAGTAGATGGGAGGTGTCGGTTGAGCAGGACACGCCCCCTCTTATGCTAGGTAGGATAACAAAGTTGATTTTATGGGAATGGAAGGGAAACAATTCAAAGCTAAAATGGGCATTTAGTTAATGCTGCTCTATAGGCCCCTGTGACTTGCTATTTTTGTGATAAATGAGATTTCCTTTAAAGTTCCCTTGGGGGGGGGGGGGTTTAAAAAAATAGCATAAACAAAAATAATATAAAGTTCAAAGAAATGTAAAAAATGATGAAAACCTAAAAAGTTTTAATCTCCTCCTTTCCTTAGAACCGATATAAAAATAAACCAAACCAAATCCTAAACATGTCGGGTATCGACGCGTCTCCAAAGTCCCGATTGATCAAAGTATGAAAGTAGTTTTTCGCGGCGTCGAACCCGTAAAGAAAAATAGCGCCAAAATGCCCAAACCGACACATTTTCTCATAAAATAATAAAAAAAACGGAAACACAAAATGAACCAAGGCCAAATCTTTAGGGCATCTACCACCAGGATGAAGGACTCTATGCAAATGAGTCCAAAGGGCTCCGGGCTCCATAGGTGTTATTGGAGCCGGGAGCCCCTGAGGCTAATTTGCATGCAGTCCTTAGACGTCCTTTAAGAGGTTAATTGGGTTTATTCGGTGCTCCTGAAGATTATGGGGCAGATTTACTTACCCGGTTCATTCACGATCCAGCGGCGCGTTCTCTGCGCTGGATTCGGGTCCGGACGGGATTTATTAAGGCAGCTCCTCCGACGTCCACCAGGTGGCGCTGCTGCGCTGAAGTTCCCCGGAACGCGCTGGAATAAACCGAGCCGGGCTGAGTGAAGGTAAGTGCAAGCTCCGCAACACATTATTTTTTTTTAAATGTGGCCGTTTTTCTGAATCCGTTGTGTTTTCGTTCGGCCACGCCCCCCGATTTCCGTCGTGTGCATGCCAGCGCCGATGCGCCACAATCCGATCGCGCGCGGCAAAATCCCAGGGCAATTCAGGGGAAATCGGTGCAAATCGGAAATATTCGGGTAACACGTCAGGAAAACGCGAATCGGGCCCTTAGTAAATGACCCCCTATATATCTATCTCTCCGCTCTCCCTCGGCTGGCATTGATGGCCACGGGCTGCACTTAATTTCCCGTGATTGAATCCAATCTGTGATACTTTATATTCCTGGTAAGAACTTTCCGTGAATGCGACGCAGGGATGAGTAGTCCTCGGAGCGGTGGAGGATTATGGGAGGTGTCAGGATCACATCGGGGTCTCACCACTTACATGTGCGGATAAAGTCTCAGCCCCACATCCTTAATGCACTTTAATTACATTATGGATGGAAGTCTCCGGGAAACAAATGGACGTATTAATGTATCCGTAATACACTGGATTCACATAATTACATCGGAATTGGCATCGTCCACATCTTTATGGAGTATCACACCTTCATTACTTGAGATTATGGCTTTCAGATATTTTGCTTAAATCTTTGTCTTTGCTTTATAGTCTTATCCTCTGGTTACAATTCATTAGAGAAGCTCTGGCATTTTCCTTCCATATTTCTTATCGTAGTTGTTACATTTTATTTCTCTCTCTGTCTTTGCAGTCTGTTATCAATCTCATGATGCCTCAGTACAGCATCACATGGATGGATATGGAAAATGTAACATTTTTGCCTGCTGGGAGGACAGTGCATACTGTATTTTTCGGACTATAAGGCGCACAAAAAAATTCCTTTGATTTTCTCAGAAATCTAAGGTGCGCCTTATAGTCCAGTGCGCCTTATATATGAACCGTACTTACAACAACTGCCTTGTACTGTGCACAGGTCAGCCACCTGCTGGTCATCCATCCTTATAATCTGGTGCGCCTTATAGTCCAGTGCGCCTTATATATGAATCTAGACGTTTTAGCAGGCATTTATTGATGGTGCGCCTGACAATCCGGTGCTCCTTATAGTCCGAAAAATACAGTATATATATATATATATATATATATATATATATATATATATATATATATGTGTCCCCATATCCAATTACAAATCTAAGACACTAATTATCCAAAAAGTTACATCATGATATTATGTGTTTCAAATGATGAGATTCATGAAGAGGGCCGGGGCCAGCGCTAGGCAAACTTGGGAAAGTGACAGGGCCCAGGGCTGCTGGAGGGACCCACATGGCCCAATCTCAGTCCTCAGTAGCCTATGTGGGGGCTTAATATAAAACAACCCATGAGGGGGCTCTTCGGGATGATAAATTAGGGAATATTTTAGGTTTTAGTTTCTGAATTTTTAATTCCGCCACCTGGGTTTATTGCAAAGGGGCTTACTGCGACTCTGTCGCCCAGGGGCCTATTGAAACCTAGAGCTGGCCCTGTTCATGAAGCATTTGTGACCAATCAGTGACGGGGCACATTTTATTTTGGTACCCAAACATGAGCAAAAACTTGAGGTTCAGGCCCTAGTTGCAATTTGCAAATTATGATTTTCTTGAAGATGGGATGTGGCCAATCACAGTGATTCTCCTCTCTTCTGCTCTTAGTAAAAGCTGTAGCAAGTCTCAGGTTGAATGCCAATTTTGATACAGCAGTTACTCAGAGGAGAGGCTGTTTAGCTGCTCAATGCACAGAGCCAAGAGCACAGCAGTGTGAGGACACACCCACAGTGCACTTGAAAAAGCTGCAATGCCAGAATATAAAATCACAGTCCTGCTGTTACACAAGGTCTGATTACACATCTTCCAGCGACAACTTATTACACTGGCCAGGGGTGTAACTTGAGGGGGTGCAGAGAGTGTGGTAACAATGGGGCCCAAGAGGATAAAGGGGCCCATAAGGTGTCACTTTCCCATATGAGATGACTAGTAAAATAAACCAATCATCATAGTCGGGGGTCTGGCACAGACTTGGGGGTCCATAAGCTTCAGTTACGCCACTCATACCGGCCGCGTGGTCACACCTGCTGGCACAATCCCTTTAGTAGATCCAACAATTCCCAGAAGGAGTTAATCACGGAAGTACAAAGTCTCTGCTTGGCTGGAAGAACTGAAGCTTCCAGATGCATGAGTACAAGGACAAGGAGTAATGAACACGCCTGGAAGAAGCCTCCAGACCCAAACACGAGACTGCGCCTCCTTGAGAGATGATATTCATAGATTTGCCGGGAGTCACAATCAGCCTACAGGCACTTAATAATAATAAGGAGCGAGCTGGAAAAAGTCACATTTTTCCAAGATTTTTACATTTTTTTAACACTATAATTTCCTAAAAATTATTCGGCTGAGGAGGAAAGATGAGGATTAGTTCTCTAATGTGGGTTTACATTATAAGATGGTTTATTATGCAGTTTACTGTAATTTTTTGGAAATTAGTGGGGGTCTAGTTTACCGGAATGAGGTCTCAGATTGGAGCATCAGAATGCAGGGGTCCCACGTAGTAGATTAATCCACTGTATTCTGGTAAAAAGCATCTTCTGTTGATCCTTCAAATCCTGCATGAGGTGCTCAGTGGTCAGGAGAAAAGAGAAATGGTATGGTGAGCCCTGAACACGTGCCGCCCTACTTGAAGACCACCCTAAAAGATGGAGTGCAATGGGGTGATGTCCCCTAAACTGAAAAGCCCGATTCGCGTTTTCCCGACGTGTTACCCCAATATTTCCGATTTGCGCCGATTTTACCTGTATTGCCCCGGGATTTTGGAGCATGCGATCGGATTGTGTTCCATCGGCGCCGGCATGCACGCGGCGGAAATAGGGGGGGGGGGCGTGGCCGAACGAAAACCCGACGGATTTGGAAAAACCGCCGCATTTAAAAAAAAAAAAGTGTCGCGGGGCACGTGCTACCTTCACCAGGATTAGGATTGTGAACTCCTGCGGAAATCGGCAGACTTCAGTGCAGCAGCGACACCTGGTGGACGTCGGAGGAATTGCCTTAGTGAATCGCCGGAAGACCCGAATCCACCGAAGAGAACGCGCTGCTGGATCGCGAATGGACCGGGTACGTAAATCTGCCCCAAAAAGTCTACGTAAAGGCCAAAATAAGAAATCCAAAGAGTGGCGAGAACCTTGCATGTAGACAAAGCTCCTGTAGATCCCTTGATAACCTTATATGTAGTCAACCGTAAGTTATTTTTGGGTGGGAGAGGGATTGTCTGCTATTCATGGTCTACTGGATTAATCAATGAGTATCAAAAAGCCTCATCTCCAGTGTCCCGTAGAGAAAACATCTCTGGATCCTCTGGTGTTTTTGTGGTCCAGTCCAACCTTGCATGTAGTCATCTGTAATCAGTAGGGTATTTTTTAGTAAAATTGGGGTTGCCTTCTTAAGATTGTCCTCATCAACTTTATGGTCTACTGGATTGACCAATGAGTTTTGGTAACCCTGTTTGTCAGGCCGGTGGTCCACATGGACTTTATGGTCTACTATATTGACCAATGAGGATTGATAACTCTATTTGCCAGGCCAATTGATCCACTGTATCCACTATACAAAGGTGGTCCTGTGGTCCATCCCAACCTTGCATGTACAGTATTCAACAGAGTGCTTTTTTGAAATGAAGAGGAAATGTCTGCCTAAACGTTGTCCATGGTCAACTCCTGGATTAATAAATGAGAATCCCTAACCCACTCTGCCGTGCCGATTTAGTTAAAACTTCTCTGGATCCATTAATTTTTGTAGTCCATTCCAATCTTGCATGTAGTCAATAATCTATTAGTCTATTTTTGTAAAAAGGGTGGTTGCTTTCTTCAGATAGTCAACATCAACTTCATGGTCTACTGGATTGAGTACTGGTTACCTTCTTTCCCGCGTCAATGGTCCACATGGACTTCATGATCTGCTGGATTAATCAATGAGCATTTGCCAGGCGATTTATGTACTGTATCCTGTAGACAAAGGTCCTGTAGATCCACTAAGATTCTTGTGGTCCATTCCAACCTTTCAAAGGCTATTTTTAGAAGGAAGAGGGAATTTCTCCTTAAACGCTGTTGATGTTCTACCGGATTGAGCAATGACTATTGGTCACCCTCTTTGACAGGCTGATTTTTACACTGTATCCTGTATACATCTGGATCCTATGATGATTTTGTGTTTCATTCCAACCTTGCTTGTTCTCTTCAATACTCGGGAGGCTATTTTTAGTAGAAAGAGCGATTGACTTCTTAACAAGGTCCTCATGGTCTTCATAGTCTACTGGACTGACCATTGAATATCGCTAATCCTCTTTGCAGGGCTGATTTTTCCACCTTGTCCTGTAGATAAAGCTCCTCTGGATCCCCTCGAATTCTTGTGGTCCATTACAAAAACGCATGTCATCATCATTAATCAATAGGATGTTTTTGGTAAAATGGAGGATTGACTTCTCAAGAGGTTCCACATGGTCTTCATAGTCTACTGGACTGACCATTGAATATCCTCTTTGCGAGGCTGATTTTTCCACCTTGTCCTGTAGATAAAGCTCCTCTGGATCCCCTCGAATTCTTGTGCTCCATTACAAAAACGCATGACATCATCGGTAATCAATAGGATGTTTTTGGTAAAACAGGGTATTGACTTCTCAAGAGGTTCCATATGGTCTTCATAGTCTACAGGACTGACCATTGAATATCCTATTTTAAGGGGCTGATTTTTCCACCTTGTCCTGTAGATAAAGCTCCTCTGGATCCCCTCGAATTCTTGTGGTCCATTACAAAAACGCATATCATCATCGGTAATCAATAGGATGTTTTTGGTAAAACGGGGTATTGACTTCTCAAGAGGTTCCATATGGTCTTCATAGTCTTCAGGACTGACCATTGAATATCCTATTTTAAGGGGCTGATTTTTCCACCTTGTCCTGTAGATAAAGCTCCTCTGGATCCCCTGGTATTCTTGTGGTCCATTACAAAAACGCATGACATCATCATTAATCAATAGGATGTTTTTGGTAAAATGGAGGATTGATTTCTCAAGAGGTTCTATATGGTCTTCATAGTCTACTGGACTGACCATTGAATATCCTCTTTGCGGGGCTGATTTTTCCACCTTGTCCTGTAGATAAAGCTCCTCTGGATCCCCTCGAATTCTTGTGGTCCATTACAAAAACGCATGACATCATCATTAATCAATAGGATGTAAAACTGGGGATTGACTTCTCAGGAGGTTCCATATGGTCTTCATAGTCTACTGCATTGACCATTCGATATCGCTAATTCTCTTTGCGGGGCTGTTTTTCCCACCTTGTCCTGTAGATAAAGCTCCTCTGGATCCCCTCGAATTCTTGTGGTCCATTACAAAAACGCATGACATCATCGGTAATCAATCGGATGTTTTTGGTAAAACGGGGTATTGACTTCTCAAGAGGTTCCATATGGTCTTCATAGTCTACAGGACTGACCATTGAATATCCTATTTTAAGGGGCTGATTTTTCCACCTTGTCCTGTAGATAAAGCTCCTCTGGATCCCCTCGAATTCTTGTGGTCCATTACAAAAACGCATGACATCATCATTAATCAATAGGATGTAAAACTGGGGATTGACTTCTCAGGAGGTTCCATATGGTCTTCATAGTCTACTGCATTGACCATTCGATATCGCTAATTCTCTTTGCGGGGCTGTTTTTCCCACCTTGTCCTGTAGATAAAGCTCCTCTGGATCCCCTTGAATTCTTGTGGTCCATTACAAAAACGCATGACATCATCGGTAATCAATCGGATGTTTTTGGTAAAACGGGGTATTGACTTCTCAAGAGGTTCCATATGGTCTTCATAGTCTTCAGGACTGACCATTGAATATCCTATTTTAAGGGGCTGATTTTTCCACCTTGTCCTGTAGATAAAGCTCCTCTGGATCCCCTCGTATTCTTGTGGTCCATTACAAAAACGCATGTCATCATCATTAATCAATAGGATGTTTTTGGTAAAACGGGGTATTGACTTCTCAAGAGGTTCCATATGGTCTTCATAGTCTACTGGACTGACCATTGAATATCCTCTTTGCGGGGCTGATTTTTCCACCTTGTCCTGTAGATAAAGCTCCTCTGGATCCCCTCGATTTCTTGTGGTCTATTACAAAAACTCATGACATCATCGGTAATCAATAGGATGTTTTTGGTAAAACGGGGTATTGACTTCTCAAGAGGTTCCACATGGTCTTCATAGTCTACAGGACTGACCATTGAATATCCTATTTTAAGGGGCTGATTTTTCCACCTTGTCCTGTAGATAAAGCTCCTCTGGATCCCCTGGTATTCTTGTGCTCCATTACAAAAACGCATGACATCATCGGTAATCAATAGGATGTTTTTGGTAAAACGGGGTATTGACTTCTCAAGAGGTTCCATATGGTCTTCATAGTCTTCAGGACTGACCATTGAATATCCTATTTTAAGGGGCTGATTTTTCCACCTTGTCCTGTAGATAAAGCTCCTCTGGATCCCCTCGAATTCTTGTGGTCCATCACAAAAACGCATGACATCATCGGTAATCAATAGGATGTTTTTGGTAAAACGGGGTATTGACTTCTCAAGAGGTTCCATATGGTCTTCATAGTCTACAGGACTGACCATTGAATATCCTATTTTAAGGGGCTGATTTTTCCACCTTGTCCTGTAGATAAAGCTCCTCTGGATACCCTGGTATTCTTGTGGTCCATTACAAAAACGCATGTCATCATCATTAATCAATAGGATGTTTTTGGTAAAATGGAGGATTGATTTCTCAAGAGGTTCTATATGGTCTTCATAGTCTACTGGACTGACCATTGAATATCCTCTTTGCGGGGCTGATTTTTCCACCTTGTCCTGTAGATAAAGCTCCTCTGGATCCCCTCGATTTCTTGTGGTCTATTACAAAAACTCATGACATCATCGGTAATCAATAGGATGTTTTTGGTAAAACGGGGTATTGACTTCTCAAGAGGTTCCATATGGTCTTCATAGTCTACAGGACTGACCATTGAATATCCTATTTTAAGGGGCTGATTTTTCCACCTTGTCCTGTAGATAAAGCTCCTCTGGATCCCCTGGTATTCTTGTGCTCCATTACAAAAACGCATGACATCATCGGTAATCAATAGGATGTTTTTGGTAAAACGGGGTATTGACTTCTCAAGAGGTTCCATATGGTCTTCATAGTCTTCAGGACTGACCATTGAATATCCTATTTTAAGGGGCTGATTTTTCCACCTTGTCCTGTAGATAAAGCTCCTCTGGATCCCCTCGAATTCTTGTGGTCCATCACAAAAACGCATGACATCATCGGTAATCAATAGGATGTTTTTGGTAAAACGGGGTATTGACTTCTCAAGAGGTTCCATATGGTCTTCATAGTCTACAGGACTGACCATTGAATATCCTATTTTAAGGGGCTGATTTTTCCACCTTGTCCTGTAGATAAAGCTCCTCTGGATACCCTGGTATTCTTGTGGTCCATTACAAAAACGCATGTCATCATCATTAATCAATAGGATGTTTTTGGTAAAATGGAGGATTGATTTCTCAAGAGGTTCTATATGGTCTTCATAGTCTACTGGACTGACCATTGAATATCCTCTTTGCGGGGCTGATTTTTCCACCTTGTCCTGTAGATAAAGCTCCTCTGGATCCCCTCGAATTCTTGTGGTCCATTACAAAAACGCATGACATCATCATTAATCAATAGGATGTAAAACTGGGGATTGACTTCTCAGGAGGTTCCATATGGTCTTCATAGTCTACTGCATTGACCATTCGATATCGCTAATTCTCTTTGCGGGGCTGTTTTTCCCACCTTGTCCTGTCATCATCATTAATCAATAGGATGTTTTTGGTAAAATGGAGGATTGACTTCTCAAGAGGTTCCATATGGTCTTCATAGTCTACAGCGTTCGCCAATGAGTATCGCTAATTCTCTTTGTCAGCCCGATTTATCCGCTGTTTCCTGTTCAAACAGAAAAATGTATCTGTTCCTTTCATGTCATGTAAAAATGAACAGTGAGGAACATAATTGAGAAGAGAAGCCCCTTGCCCCGCTCCAGCAGCCATCTGTTTTGGTTTCAGCAGCGTCTATTAAATATTCGTACATGGATAATGAAGGTTAAAGGAAATTTGGCAGTAGGCGTGTGTACAAACAGACCGGCTACAGATTTGGTGACCAGTTGTCTGGAACGATGCACACTTTTCATTTCTAATAATTCCGCGCAGAATTCTTTGTCACAGATATTTTTGCGGAAGAAAATTTTTGTCCAAATGCTCCTTTTTGGCTTCCACCTGCAAGACGGAAATCAAAATGCTAAGTAGATGTTCGGATGCCAAGACAAGT
Organism: Engystomops pustulosus; assembly: GCF_040894005.1. Classification (NCBI taxonomy): domain Eukaryota; kingdom Metazoa; phylum Chordata; class Amphibia; order Anura; family Leptodactylidae; genus Engystomops; species Engystomops pustulosus. The sequence goes on along the minus strand of NC_092417.1, from coordinate 176,298,116 downwards.
CTTAATAGTAGAATTCTTAAGGAGATGCCATCAAACATGGACAGGATATTGTGAAGTGGAAGAAGAGATAAGAATTATCACATCCAATTGCTCAGTAATTGCTCATCTACCTATCTATCTCATATCTATCTATCTATCTATCTATCTATCTATCTATCTCCTATCTATCTATCTATCTATCTATCTATCTATCTATCTCATATCTATCTATCTATCTATATATCTATCTCCTATCTATCTATCTATCTATCTATCTATCTATCTATCTATCTATCTCCTATCTATCTCCTATCTATCTCATATCTATCTATCTATCTCCTATCTATCTATCTATCTATCTATCTATCTATCTATCTATCTATCTCCTATCTATCTATCTCCTATCTATCTATCTATCTCTCTATCTATCTATCTCCTATCTATCTCCTATCTATCTATCTATCTATCTATCTATCTCATATCTATCTATCTATCTATCTATCTATCTATCTATCTATCTCCTATCTATCTATATATCTATCTATCTATCTATCTATCTCCTATCTATCTCCTATCTATCTATCTCCTATCCATCTATCTATCTATCTATCTATCTATCTATCTATCTATCTATCTATCTCCTATCTATCTATCTATCTATCTATCTATCTCATATCTATCTATCTATCTATCTATCTATCTATCTATCTCCTATCTATCTCCTATCTATCTATCTATCTCCTATCTATCTATCTATCTATCTATCTATCTATCTCATATCTATCTATCTATCTATCTATCTATCTCCTATCTATCTATCTCCTATCTATCTATCTATCTATCTATCTATCTATCTATCTCCTATCTATCTCCTATCTATCTATCTATCTATCTATCTATCTATCTATCTATCTATCTCCTATCCATCTATCTATCTATCTATCTATCTCCTATCTATCTATCTATCTATCTATCTCCTATCTATCTATCTATCTATCTATCTATCTATCTATCTATCTCATATCTATCTATCTATCTATCTATCTCCTATCTATCTATCTATCTATCTATCTCCTATCTATCTATCTATCTATCTATCTATCTATCTATCTCCTATCTATCTATCTATCTATCTATCTATCTATCTATCTATCTCATATCTATCTATCTATCTATCTATCTATCTATCTATCTATCTATCTATCTCCTATCTATCTATCTATCTCCTATCTATCTATCTATCTATCTATCTATCTATCTCCTATCTATCTATCTCCTATCTATCTCCTATCTATCTATCTATCTCCTATCTATCTATCTATCTATCTATCTCCTATCTATCTATCTATCTATCTATCTATCTCATATCTATCTATCTATCTATCTATCTATCTATCTCCTATCTATCTATCTATCTATCTATCTAATATCTATCTATCTATCTATCTATCTATCTATCTATCTATCTAATATCTATCTATCTATCTATCTATCTATCTATCTATCTATCTATCTATCTCCTATCTATCTATCTATCTATCTATCTATCTATCTCCTATCTATCTATCTATCTATCTAATATCTATCTATCTATCTATCTATCTATCTATCTATCTCCTATCTATCTATCTATCTATCTATCTCATATCTATCTATCTATCTATCTATCTATCTCCTATCTATCTATCTATCTATCTATCTATCTATCTATCTATCTCCTATCTATCTATCTATCTCCTATCTATCTATCTCCTATCTATCTATCTATCTATCTATCTATCTCCTATCTATCTATCTATCTATCTATCTATCTATCTATCTATCTCCTATCTATCTATCTATCTATCTATCTATCTATCTCATATCTATCTATCTATCTATCTATCTATCTATCTATCTATCTATCTCCTATCTATCTATCTATCTATCTATCTATCTAATATCTATCTATCTATCTATCTATCTATCTAATATCTATCTATCTATCTATCTATCTATCTATCTATCTATCTATCTCCTATCTATCTATCTATCTATCTATCTATCTCCTATCTATCTATCTATCTATCTATCTAATATCTATCTATCTATCTATCTATCTATCTATCTATCTATCTATCTCCTATCTATCTATCTATCTATCTATCTCATATCTATCTATCTATCTATCTATCTATCTCCTATCTATCTATCTATCTATCTATCTATCTATCTATCTCCTATCTATCTATCTATCTCCTATCTATCTATCTCCTATCTATCTATCTATCTATCTATCTATCTCCTATCTATCTATCTATCTATCTATCTATCTATCTATCTATCTATCTAATATCTATCTATCTATCTATCTCATATCTATCTATCTCCTATCTATCTATCTATCTCATATCTATCTATCTCATATCTATCTATCTCCTATCTATGTATCTATCTATCTATCTATCTATCTATCTATCTCCTATCTATCTATCTATCTATCTATCTACAATATCCAAAAAATTGAGGCAGCACTCCCAAGTCAAAGTGAAAAAATGGAAGGGTTTATTCACAAACCGGCGACGTTTCAGTGTTTATCACCTTTTTCAAGCAATGTGTGCATACAAATGGACAGACTTATATACCCCCAAGTGGGAGGGTTTACAACAGTGACATCAGGTACAAATGTGAAAATACAATTATAATCAGAGAGGACCATAATGTGTTAAAGTGCTGGTGCTTATTTAACCACTTAGCGCTCTGCGCCGTAGCTGTACTGCGCTGAGTCCCGCGATTAGTGGGCTCCGATCGCGGGTGTTTAACCCGTTAAATGCCGCGGTCAACGCGACCGCGGCATTTAACATGCCTTCTGGGGGTCTTTACCCCACGATCGGCCCCCCCGCACCGTTTTCGGGGGGGCCGATCGCTGTTTTGGCTCCTCTGGGGTCCGATCGGGACCCCAGAGAAGCCTGGAGGGTTTACCTTTAAGATGGCGTCTGTGACGTCATCTTAAAGGCAAAGTGTCAGCCTATGCATCTGCATAGGCTGGCACTGATAATACCCTGCAATACATTAGTATTGCAGAGTATTATCAAGAACAAGCAATCAGATGATTGCTTGTTCATATCCCATGGTGGATCAAGTAAAAAATGTAAAAAAAAATGTTTTTCAATAAAAAATTACTTTATAAATCACTAAAAATGCCCATAAGCCCCAAAACATATAAAGAGACATATAACGCTCAAAAAAGTCTAAATCATAACACAAACCCCACATATATAGTATCACCGCGTCCGTAACAATCCATAGAATAAAACTAAATAACTATTGAACCCATATGATGAACGCCGTAAAAAAAAACCGTCAAAAACCCGCCAAAAATTATGATTTTTACCTATTATATCCCACTAAAAATGCAATAAAAAGTGATCAACAAAACATATGTACTCCAGAATGATATTGTTGCAAAGAACAACATGTCCCGCAAAAAAAAAGCCATCAACCAGCTCTGTAGCCAAAAACGTAACAATGTTATGCCACTTGGAAGACGGCGATGCAAAAATGATAGATTTTTCCCCACATTAGGGTTTTATTTGGCAAATTTAGTAAAACATAACAAAAAATATTCATGTCTGGTATCCCCGTAATGGTATCGACCCATAGAATAAAGATAACAGGATTATTAGGATATACGGTGAACACGGAAAAAAAAAAAGTAAAAAAATCCAGTACAGAATTGATGCTTTTCTACTCATGACCTCAAAAAAAGTTCCAAAATTTTCAACAATAGGTGATATCAACCCCAAAATGGTAACACTGGAAAAAGCATCTCGTCCTGCAAAAAAATGCCGTCACATGGCCCAAATAACGGAAAAGCGAAAATTTTATAGCCTTCAAAAGGGGGCAACCAGAAAACTAAAATCCTGGCAGCAGCAGGGTGCTCCTTCCCTTCTGCGCCTCGCTGTGCCCCCATAACACAAGTAACGGCCACGTGTGGGGGGTCGCTGCACTCAGGAGAAATTGTAGAACAAATTTTATGGTGAGTTTTCTCTTTTTATCTTTTGGAAATGTGTAAATTTTAGGGCTAAATGAACGTATAACCGACAAAATTTGATAAATTTGAAATTTCTAAATTTCACCGCCATTTTGATTCAATTACTATGAAGATCTCAAGGGGTTAACAATCTTTGTAAAAGCTGTTTCTGATAGTTTGAGGGGTGCAGATTTGAAAATGGGTTGGTTATATAGGGGGTTTTGTTGCTAAATATGTAAAATTTGATTTCAAACAGTATTTATCCCCAAAATAGTCAATTCCGAAAATACGGAAAATCGCTATTCGATTTGTAGGCCGCGTGACGGCAAAATAAATTATCCAAACATTTCAGAAATTATGAAAATGTAAAGTAGACAAATGGGAAATGTTATTCTGCAAGTTATTTAGGTGGTAAATCTATCTGCCTGAAAACGCAATGATTTAGAATTTCGAAAATGGCAAATTTTTCTAAAAATTCATCATTTTTTTCTTTTTTTTGTAAATAAACGCAAAACTTATCAGCCAAAATTTACCACTAAAATGAAGTACAACATGTGGGGAAAAAACAATCTCAGAATCGCTTTGATAAGTAACAGCGTTCAAAAGTTATTACCACAGGAAGAGACACTGGTCAAATTTCAAAAAAAAGTTGCGAGCCTTAACCTGCAAACAGGCTGCGTCCTTAAGGGGTTAAATATAATTCATAAAACTATTAAATCTTATCACATGATACCTTGTGTGTAAATAATGGTGCACCATTATCTATCTATCTATCTATCTATCTATCTATCTATCTATCTATCTATATATCGTGTGTGTCCGGACACCTTTCTATCATAGCCAGCAGTGGTTAGGGGTCAGCATGGGCGCTCTGACCCCTCTGTGACTACACCCCCCATACACAGCGAGCTGCCATGTCCTGTGTGTCCTGACACCTTTCTATCATAGCCAGCAGTGGTCAGGGGTCAGCATGGGCGCTCTGACCCCTCTGTGACTACACCTCCCATACACAGCGAGCTGCCATGTCCTGTGTGTCCTGACACCTTTCTATCATAGCCAGCAGTGGTTAGGGGTCAGCATGGGTGCTCTGACCCCTCTGTGACTACACCCCCCATACACAGCGAGCTGCCATGTCCTGTGTGTCCTGACACCTTTCTATCATAGCCAGCAGTGGTCAGGGGTCAGCATGGGCGCTCTGACCCCTCTGTGACTACACCCCCCATACACAGCGAGCTGCCATGTCCTGTGTCCTGACACCTTTCTATCATAGCCAGCAGTGGTCAGGGGTCAGCATGGGTGCTCTGACCCCTCTGTGACTACACCCCCCATACACAGCGAGCTGCCATGTCCTGTGTGTCCTGACACCTTTCTATCATAGCCAGCAGTGGTCAGGGGTCAGCATGGGTGCTCTGACCCCTCTGTGACTACACCCCCCATACACAGCGAGCTGCCATGTCCTGTGTCCTGACACCTTTCTATCATAGCCAGCAGTGGTCAGGGGTCAGCATGGGTGCTCTGACCCCTCTGTGACTACACCCCCCATACACAGCGAGCTGCCATGTCCTGTGTCCTGACACCTTTCTATCATAGCCAGCAGTGGTCAGGGGTCAGCATGGGTGCTCTGACCCCTCTGTGACTACACCCCCATACACAGCGAGATGCCATGTCCTGTGTGTCCTGACACCTTTCTATCATAGCCAGCAGTGGTCAGGGGTCAGCATGGGTGCTCTGACCTCTCTGTGACTACACCCCCCATACACAGCGAGCTGTCATGTCCTGTGTGTCCTGACACCTTTCTATCATAGCCAGCAGTGGTCAGGGGTCAGCATGGGCGCTCTGACCCCTCTGTGACTACACCCCCATACACAGCGAGCTGCCATGTCCTGTGTGTCCTGACACCTTTCTATCATAGCCAGCAGGGGTCAGGGGTCAGCATGGGTGCTCTGACCCCTCTGTGACTACACCCCCCATACAAAGCGAGCTGCCATGTCCTGTGTGTCCTGACACCTTTCTATCATAGCCAGCAGTGGTCAGGGGTCAGCATGGGCGCTCTGACCCCTCTGTGACTACACCCCCCCATACACAGCGAGCTGCGATGTCCTGTGTGTCCTGACACCTTTCTATCATAGCCAGCAGTGGTCAGGGGTCAGCATGGGTGCTCTGACCCCTCTGTGACTACACCCCCCATACACAGCGAGCTGCCATGTCCTGTGTGTCCTGACACCTTTCTATCATAGCCAGCAGTGGTCAGGGGTCAGCATGGGCGCTCTGACCCCTCTGTGACTACACCCCCCATACACAGCGAGCTGCCACGTCCTGTGTCCTGACACCTTTCTATCATTGCCAGCAGTGGTCAGGGGTCAGCATGGGCGCTCTGACCCCTCTGTGACTACACCCCCCATACACAGCGAGCTGCCATGCCCTGTGTGTCCTGACACCTTTCTGTCATAGCCAGCAGTGGTCAGGGGTCAGCATGGGTGCTCTGACCTCTCTGTGACTACACCCCCCATACACAGCGAGATGCCATGTCCTGTGTGTCCTGACACCTTTCTATCATAGCCAGCAGTAGTCAGGGGTCAGCATGGGCGCTCTGACCCCTCTGTGACTACACCCTCCATACACAGCGAGCTGCCATGTCCTGTGTGTCCTGACACCTTTCTATCATAGCCAGCAGTGGTCAGGGGTCAGCATGGGCGCTCTGACCCCTCTGTGACTACACCCCCCATACACAGAGAGCTGCCATGTCATGTGTGTCCTGATACCTTTCTATCATAGCCAGCAGTGGTCAGGGGTCAGCATGGGTGCTCTGACCTCTCTGTAACTACACCCCCCATACACAGCGAGCTGCCATGTCCTGTGTGTCCTGACACCTTTCTATCATAGCCAGCAGTGGTCAGGGGTCAGCATGGGCGCTCTGTCCTCTCTGTGACTATACCCCCCATACACAGCGAGCTGCCATGTCCTGTGTCCTTACACCTTTCTATCATAGCCAGCAGTGGTCAGGGGTCAGCATGGGCGCTCTGACCCCTCTGTTACTACACCCCCCATACACAGCGAGCTGCCATGTCCTGTGTGTCCTGACACCTTTCTATCATATCGAGCAGTGGTCAGGGGTCAGCATAGGCGCTCTGAGCCCTCTGTGACTACACCCCCCATACACAGCAAGCTGCCATGTCCTGTGTGTCCTGACACCTTTCTATCATAGCCAGCAATGGTCAGGGGTCAGCATGGGCGCTCTGACCCCTCTGTGACTACACCCCCCCATACACAGCGAGCTGCCATGTCCTGTGTGTCCTGACACCTTTCTATCATAGCCAGCAGTGGTCAGGGGTCAGCATGGGCGCTCTGACCCCTCTGTGACTACATCCCCCATACACAGGGAGCTGCCATGTCCTGTGTGTCCTGACACCTTTCTATCATAGCCAGCAGTGGTCAGGGGTCAGCATGGGCGCTCTGACCCCTCTGTGACTACACCCCCCATTCACAGCGAGCTGCCATGTCCTGTGTGTCCTGACACCTTTCTATCATAGCCAGCAGTGGTCAGGGGTCAGCATGGGTGCTCTGACCCCTCTGTGACTACACCCCCCATACACAGCGAGCTGCCATGTTCTGTGTGTCCTGACACCTTTCTATCATAGCCAGCAGTGGTCAGGGGTCAGCACGGGCGCTCTGACCCCTCTGTGACTACACCCCCCCATACACAGTGAGCTGCCATGTCCTGTGTGTCCTGACACCTTTCTATCATAGCCAGCAGTGGTCAGGGGTCAGCATGGGCGCTCTGACCCCTCTGTGACTACACCCCCCATACACAGCGAGCTGCCATGTCCTGTGTGTCCTGACACCTTTCTATCATAGCCAGCAGTGGTCAGGGGTCAGCATGGGTGCTCTGACCCCTCTGTGACTACACCCCCCATACACAGCGAGCTGCCATGTCCTGTGTGTCCTGACACCTTTCTATCATAGCCAGCAGTGGTCAGGGGTCAGCATGGGTGCTCTGACCCCTCTGTGACTACACCTCCCATACACAGCGAGATGCCATGTCCTGTGTGTCCTGACACCTTTCTATCATAGCCAGCAGTAGTCAGGGGTCAGCATGGGCGCTCTGACCCCTCTGTGACTACACCCTCCATACACAGCGAGCTGCCATGTCCTGTGTGTCCTGACACCTTTCTATCATAGCCAGCAGTGGTCAGGGGTCAGCATGGGCGCTCTGACCCCTCTGTGACTACACCCCCCATACACAGAGAGCTGCCATGTCATGTGTGTCCTGACACCTTTCTATCATAGCCAGCAGTGGTCAGGGGTCAGCATGGGTGCTCTGACCTCTCTGTAACTACACCCCCCATACACAGCGAGCTGCCATGTCCTGTGTGTCCTGACACCTTTCTATCATAGCCAGCAGTGGTCAGGGGTCAGCATGGGCGCTCTGTCCTCTCTGTGACTATACCCCCCATACACAGCGAGCTGCCATGTCCTGTGTCCTTACACCTTTCTATCATAGCCAGCAGTGGTCAGGGGTCAGCATGGGCGCTCTGACCCCTCTGTTACTACACCCCCCATACACAGCGAGCTGCCATGTCCTGTGTGTCCTGACACCTTTCTATCATATCCAGCAGTGGTCAGGGGTCAGCATAGGCGCTCTGAGCCCTCTGTGACTACACCCCCCATACACAGCGAGCTGCCATGTCCTGTGTGTCCTGACACCTTTCTATCATAGCCAGCAGTGGTCAGGGGTCAGCATGGGCGCTCTGACCCCTCTGTGACTACATCCCCCATACACAGGGAGCTGCCATGTCCTGTGTGTCCTGACACCTTTCTATCATAGCCAGCAGTGGTCAGGGGTCAGCATGGGCGCTCTGACCCCTCTGTGACTACACCCCCCATTCACAGCGAGCTGCCATGTCCTGTGTGTCCTGACACCTTTCTATCATAGCCAGCAGTGGTCAGGGGTCAGCATGGGTGCTCTGACCCCTCTGTGACTACACCCCCCATACACAGCGAGCTGCCATGTTCTGTGTGTCCTGACACCTTTCTATCATAGCCAGCAGTGGTCAGGGGTCAGCACGGGCGCTCTGACCCCTCTGTGACTACACCCCCCCATACACAGTGAGCTGCCATGTCCTGTGTGTCCTGACACCTTTCTATCATAGCCAGCAGTGGTCAGGGGTCAGCATGGGCGCTCTGACCCCTCTGTGACTACACCCCCCATACACAGCGAGCTGCCATGTCCTGTGTGTCCTGACACCTTTCTATCATAGCCAGCAGTGGTCAGGGGTCAGCATGGGTGCTCTGACCCCTCTGTGACTACACCCCCCATACACAGCGAGCTGCCATGTCCTGTGTGTTCTGACACCTTTCTATCATAGCCAGCAGTGGTCATGGGTCAGCATGGGTGCTCTGACCCCTCTGTGACTACACCCCCCATACACAGCGAGCTGCCATGTCCTGTGTGTCCTGACACCTTTCTATCATAGCCAGCAGTGGTCAGGGGTCAGCATGGGTGCTCTGACCCCTCTGTGACTACACCCCCCATACACAGCGAGCTGCCATGTCCTGTGTGTCCTGACACCTTTCTATCATAGCCAGCAGTGGTCATGGGTCAGCATGGGCGCTCTGACCCCTCTGTGACTACACCCCCCATACACAGCGAGCTGCCATGTCCTGTGTGTCCTGACACCTTTCTATCATAGCCAGCAGTGGTCAGGGGTCAGCATGGGCGCTCTGACCCCTCTGTGACTACACCCCCCATACACAGGGAGCTGCCATGTCCTGTGTGTCCTGACACCTTTCTATCATAGCCAGCAGTGGTCAGGGGTCAGCATGGGTGCTCTGACCCCTCTGTGACTACACCCCCCATACACAGCGAGCTGCGATGTCCTGTGTGTCCTGACACCTTTCTATCATAGCCAGCAGTGGTCAGGGGTCAGCATGGGTGCTCTGACCCCTCTGTGACTACACCCCCCATACACAGCGAGCTGCCATGTCCTGTGTGTCCTGACACCTTTCTATCATAGCCAGCAGTGGTCAGGGGTCAGCATGGGCGCTCTGACCCCTCTGTGACTACACCCCCCATACACAGCGAGCTGCCACGTCCTGTGTCCTGACACCTTTCTATCATTGCCAGCAGTGGTCAGGGGTCAGCATGGGCGCTCTGACCCCTCTGTGACTACACCCCCCATACACAGCGAGCTGCCATGCCCTGTGTGTTCTGACACCTTTCTGTCATAGCCAGCAGTGGTCAGGGGTCAGCATGGGTGCTCTGACCTCTCTGTGACTACACCCCCCATACACAGCGAGATGCCATGTCCTGTGTGTCCTGACACCTTTCTATCATAGCCAGCAGTAGTCAGGGGTCAGCATGGGCGCTCTGACCCCTCTGTGACTACACCCTCCATACACAGCGAGCTGCCATGTCCTGTGTGTCCTGACACCTTTCTATCATAGCCAGCAGTGGTCAGGGGTCAGCATGGGCGCTCTGACCCCTCTGTGACTACACCCCCCATACACAGAGAGCTGCCATGTCATGTGTGTCCTGACACCTTTCTATCATAGCCAGCAGTGGTCAGGGGTCAGCATGGGTGCTCTGACCTCTCTGTAACTACACCCCCCATACACAGCGAGCTGCCATGTCCTGTGTGTCCTGACACCTTTCTATCATAGCCAGCAGTGGTCAGGGGTCAGCATGGGCGCTCTGTCCTCTCTGTGACTATACCCCCCATACACAGCGAGCTGCCATGTCCTGTGTCCTTACACCTTTCTATCATAGCCAGCAGTGGTCAGGGGTCAGCATGGGCGCTCTGACCCCTCTGTTACTACACCCCCCATACACAGCGAGCTGCCATGTCCTGTGTGTCCTGACACCTTTCTATCATATCCAGCAGTGGTCAGGGGTCAGCATAGGCGCTCTGAGCCCTCTGTGACTACACCCCCCATACACAGCGAGCTGCCATGTCCTGTGTGTCCTGACACCTTTCTATCATAGCCAGCAGTGGTCAGGGGTCAGCATGGGCGCTCTGACCCCTCTGTGACTACATCCCCCATACACAGGGAGCTGCCATGTCCTGTGTGTCCTGACACCTTTCTATCATAGCCAGCAGTGGTCAGGGGTCAGCATGGGCGCTCTGACCCCTCTGTGACTACACCCCCCATTCACAGCGAGCTGCCATGTCCTGTGTGTCCTGACACCTTTCTATCATAGCCAGCAGTGGTCAGGGGTCAGCATGGGTGCTCTGACCCCTCTGTGACTACACCCCCCATACACAGCGAGCTGCCATGTTCTGTGTGTCCTGACACCTTTCTATCATAGCCAGCAGTGGTCAGGGGTCAGCACGGGCGCTCTGACCCCTCTGTGACTACACCCCCCCATACACAGTGAGCTGCCATGTCCTGTGTGTCCTGACACCTTTCTATCATAGCCAGCAGTGGTCAGGGGTCAGCATGGGCGCTCTGACCCCTCTGTGACTACACCCCCCATACACAGCGAGCTGCCATGTCCTGTGTGTCCTGACACCTTTCTATCATAGCCAGCAGTGGTCAGGGGTCAGCATGGGTGCTCTGACCCCTCTGTGACTACACCCCCCATACACAGCGAGCTGCCATGTCCTGTGTGTTCTGACACCTTTCTATCATAGCCAGCAGTGGTCATGGGTCAGCATGGGTGCTCTGACCCCTCTGTGACTACACCCCCCATACACAGCGAGCTGCCATGTCCTGTGTGTCCTGACACCTTTCTATCATAGCCAGCAGTGGTCAGGGGTCAGCATGGGTGCTCTGACCCCTCTGTGACTACACCCCCCATACACAGCGAGCTGCCATGTCCTGTGTGTCCTGACACCTTTCTATCATAGCCAGCAGTGGTCATGGGTCAGCATGGGTGCTCTGACCCCTCTGTGACTACACCCCCCATACACAGCGAGCTGCCATGTCCTGTGTGTCCTGACACCTTTCTATCATAGCCAGCAGTGGTCAGGGGTCAGCATGGGCGCTCTGACCCCTCTGTGACTACACCCCCCATACACAGCGAGCTGCCATGTCCTGTGTGTCCTGACACCTTTCTATCATAGCCAGCAGTGGTCAGGGGTCAGCATGGGCGCTCTGATCCCTCTGCTATACATAACACGTACAGTATTTAGATGTTGCTAATAATGTTTGGTTGATATCTACTATATCTCTGTGTTCCTCTCTCTACCACAGTGATGGGAGCAGTAGGAGCTCGCTGAGGTGTACGACTGTGAGAGAGATATTTTTTATTGCTTTTCCCTGGGGAAGATCAGCTTTCGGCGCACTCATACATCTTCTCAGCTTGGCTGGGAAATATACTCCCAGAGCACTGATACAGATTATTATGTAAATGCACCATTGTAGTAATGAATTTGGATACATTGTGCACTTCATATCCTCTATTTGAACACTTCAGATGTCGTGGCTGGGGGTCTACTCACTATAATGCAACCCGATTCCTCATCTTCTTGTGGCCCCACTGTTATGTGCAGTAGCCTGTGCCTACAGTGAACTACACAGAACCAGAGCCACTGAGGTCGCGAGCCTTATCGTGACATTATGCCTGATGCAAATCATTAAACTAAATAGGATTTTACTGCTTGTTACATCTGTGTCTATATTTTTTGCTTTTTCAGAGTCTGATGTGTCGGATAGATCATCATTCGTCATCACCTTCTCATCAACTTTCAGAAACGAGAAGAAGGGAAGACATTTTGTTGCATGTAGCGTTCTGCTGTTTTATTTTGTCCTTAGCTTTCCCTGTAGTGTACCGACACAACATAAACCCACCCTTATGGCTCCTCTTTGAGGCCCCTACATAGTATAATGCCCCCTACTTATGTCACCCACCCTGCATATTGCCCCTTTCCTATGGCTCACCAACACTGTACAATGCTGTCAGGATTCAGCGTTAGTGGACCCACTGAACCAATGGACAATGATTTTAACCGACACCTTGGAACGGAGTCTAAGTGGTACCCGGTTTTCTCGAGAGCTGGCCTGCAAAGCAGGTTGGACTTGCTGCGGCGTGGTACCACCAGGTAGCACGACAGGCACAACTTTGTCCGTAGTGGTGGATAAGGAGAGTTACAGAATCTTGAGGCAGAGACATAGTCAGAGACAGGCAGGAGGTCAAGACAGGCAGCACGGGATCAGTGTCGGGGACGTAGCGGGAGGTCAGGACAGGCGGCAAAGAATTGGAGTCTGGAACAGAAATCGAGGTCACAACGGGAAATCACAATGAAGTGGATATTATAAGTGGGGGCATCAACAAAAAAGAGGCATTATAAATGGAGCATATTTTGAGTGGGGATCACTTCAATAATGGGGCATCTTTGGAGGGGATCAGATGTGGAGGATGAATTTTTTGGCATTTCCTGTCTATTCAACATGACCAGAGAGTTTAGAGAAGCTGAAACTCTTTCATCAGAACAGGGATGGGGGATCGGTGAGCTAGAGTATCACTGTGCCACACTTAGGAATGCTTTATAAAAAACTCAATCTGGACAACCCCTTTAAGATAATTTGGGACATGAATGTGTCAGGTTTGTTGTGACAGTACCAGTACTTAAAGATCTTTTGTTCAGAGTAAAAGGCAAAAAGTTGAGCGTGACGTCAATAAATGAAGTCGTAGGCAAAGCTTTCTACATAAACTCTAAAATTACCAAGAAAGTATCTTGGATGAAAAACAAGTTTCCTGTTTATTTAGCAGAACGTGGAGTCTTTATTTCAGGCTAGCATCAGCTCCGCACCCATACAGTTTGCAGGTGCACTCAGATTGACAACCGGTTGCGCCCTAGCAGCAGGATTTTTGTGTCGCCTTTGTGATCTGCTCAGCGCCGGTCCTCCGGTGCACTCACTTGTAAAACCTCAACTTGTAAGTCATGTAAATATTGTGAATAAGTATTATGTGTCATTTAACACAACAATCCAGAAGGTGCACGCTGCAAGGAGTTGGTATAAGGTAAGAATAGTCACGTCTTAGCCAAATATAAGTTATACTCAGACGTGACCTGAACTGACCCACGACCCAAAGACTGGAGGACCCCAGAGGTCTTTCTGTTCCATGTAAAGTGTTAAAATAAAAAAAAAGAAAAGTAAAAGTTGGTGCCCTTTGCATAGATTTTGGATAGCCCCTTTGTGCTACCTCTTTGATAGAAAGTTTGGGGATGGATGCCCATGAGGGACGCCCAACGGTGCCTTAATGACCCTATTATGTTCATATTAATCCAATTTATTTTATCGATAGCGTAGGTCTTTAATACGTGATCAGTTGGGGTATAACACAAAGAAACTTTATCAAACAGCTCCATTTGGAGTGTAGTGACTGTCTCTGGTTACTGCAGGTACCAGGGAAGAGCAAGCATAAGGATCGGTCGTAAGTGCGCATGATCGGTAAAGCTGTTAAAGCCTTTGCTAGTGATGGAAAACCTTATAGACACTGAGTGCCCAAATTACAATGAAAACCCACTCATTTATCGTCAAGTACCAACATGGCATTTTTAACAGGAGGTGAAATTTGGATTATCATTGTAGCATCCAGTAGGCGCCTAAATGATAACCAGCCCAGTCCAAACCTCAGTCCCATATATATTGTGGCTGGGACTGCCGGAGGATACCAAGAGTCCTGTCTGGTTAATTCTGTGTTGGAGCAAAGGCTTGGTGCCCACAAAGAGGGCTCTGAGTGCAGCTTCTCGCACCCGTGCCTTACAATCGCCACCACTGGCCTATGTTCACTGAAAAAACACAGAAACCCCTGGTTTTGTAGACTTAGATTTAATTTGCCAATGAAATATCTTGGTGATTGGGAAAGCCACAGCAGGGCTTTACTTGCTCTTCTGCCTTCATTGTTCTTGGAAGAAACCCCCAAAGGGAAAACCAGATAAGTACACTGTATCATATTTCTGGTACATTTGGGGGTCAAGTGAAAAAAATTATTAACTATGGACAGCCCCTTCAAAATGCTCAACTTTTTCAGTAGATTCGACATCATATTGTCTTTCCATTTTCTCCCTACGAGCCCCTCTTTGTCTGGGCACACCGGAGCAGTGGAGCCATTTTTTTTATATCGGATTTACTTCTGTTAGGTATTAACAAAAAGTCCTTAAAGAGGTTTTCCCACAAAGACAAGTTAGGCCTAACTTGCTGATCAGTGGGGGTCTTAGTGCTCAGATCCCCAAGGTCGCGAAAACGAGGGGTCCGACAGACCTCCTTGCCGCTCCTCAGACTAATAGAGCAGACCGCTGCGCATGACCATTCCATGGATAGGGCCTAACTTGTCTTCATGGGAATAACCCTTTAAAATCTGTTTTTCGTAAGACAACAAAAATGTCAAAAATGTTGGACCATTGGCCAACTTTCTATTTTGTTCCCCTCGTTGGATGATTTTCGTGTTGCACCTTGGGGGGGGGGGGGGTTATATTCACAGTTTACTTTTTGTTTTGTTCCAGTCTTTGTGTTATTATTTTCATGTTTTAAAAAAAAATTTCCTTACCCAAAGCACAATCTCCATGGAGGTAGAGATTTACTTAATGGGATCCTGCAAAGACTGAGAGTTTCTCTCCCTTCGAGGCAAAAGGTTAAGCCTTCGTGGCAAATGGGTATATTGACTGGAAAATACAGAACGTCTTATGAGGATTTTTTTTCTAGATTCACAGAAAGGCAACTTAAGATAGATTTCAAAGCAATTCCTTAAGTCTGAATATCCACCGGGGACGGCCAGGACTGGATCCATCTTTATATCTATCTCCGAGCTCTCAACTCATCAATGCAGGACTTGAGTGAAATCCTAATGATTTCTAATCGCTCTCCGTCCCAAACTGCACATTCCAACTATTATTGATGTACATCAGAGCCGTCTCTAACAAGTCAGGGCTAGAACGCGCTAAAGTTGTTAGACGGTGCCCTCTTCTCATAGGGCGATGAGATTGGATCAATGCAACTGGGAGAATCTCTTGATAATTCCAACAGAGCAGGAGAAATACAAAAAGACTAAAACTTGGCCTTATTAGCAGCAGAAAATGAGCTTCAAAGAGGAGATTTATGGCGGCGGAAATTAGGGATGAATTGAAATTTGTGATTGGTATGATATAAAGTGAATTATTGTTCATGTAAATTAATATTAGTTATTATTTATAGAATAGTTTATATAACTTTTAATTTTTTCTATTTCTATTTTTCTATTAATTATTTAAATTAATTATTATTATTAATTTTTTACATTATATTTTGGGTATTTTTATTATTAGTATCAGTGCAGTATTTTTTGTATTAGAATTATTTTATTGTTTGAGCAGTGATGAGCAGACCGGAACAACAATGGGGGTCATTTACTAAGGGCCCGATTCGCGTTTTCCCGACGTATTATCCAAATATTTCCGATTTGCGCCGATTTACCCTGAATTGTCCCGGGATTTTGGCGCACGCGATCGGATTGTGGCGCCAACGAAACGAAACCCGACGAAAACCCGACGGATTCGGAAAAACCGCCGCATTTAAAAAAAAAAATCTGTCGCGGAGCTTGCACTTACCTTCACTCAGCCCGAACCGGTGAACTCCAGGATTGTTTCTCCCCGACAATGTCACGGAGAGTAAAAATTCTTGGGAAAATTGTGAGTTGCGCTGTATCTGAACGCCACCAGCATTTAAACTTTCAGCCCAAAGCCCAAACATTCAGGTTCAGGTTCTGCCAAACATGGCCAACCTAATCTTGAACGGATTTGTTCAAAAGTTGGAGAACTTGAGCACCACCTAACTTGTTGCTTCCTCAAGAAAGTTGTCTACGGGATTACATCAGTTTTCACTCTTTAACCCAAGGAGTCTGGACTTTTGTACGATGGGATCATCAGGTCCATTCCTATAAGAGTGGCCCCAGTGTCAGCGGTAGATGACCAAGACGGATCGAGGTTTGCCAGTAAAATGCACAGGTGGTCAGATAGCTAGAAGCAAGGCAATGTCAAGGAAATTCAAGGGCATCAAGGTTTGAAGATCAAATGGGGTTATGGTACACTGTGATAGGACAACAATGGATTAGGACTGTGGATGAAGGTAAATTTTATAACTTTCAAGGACTGGTCAGGACATTTAACATGTGAACACAGGATAATAAATTGGTGGGGATTGGAAGGTGCATGTACGAGGACCTGGGGAATGGTAGCAGAACTTGGAGGGCTGCTAGCTGAGCGGTCATCCCAACGACAGGAGGAGGAGGACAGAAACCAGATCTTTTTTGGTTAAGACTACCTCCATTCTTATAAACCACACCCTTTACACTAGAGATTGTAAACGTACACCATTTCTACTAGAACTGTCTCCATTCTATAAAATAGATTTATGTTCTTCTAGGATTTGCCCCTTTCTTACTCCACATTTTCTCCACTTGGAAAGTAGCCATTCTTGTCAACCGCGTAATTTCCACTAAGGCTTGACCAGGACACCATTCATTTTTGTAACACTAATTATTATTAACCATATATATTTATGTAGGACTACCTCCATTTATGTAAGAGAACTGCCTCCATTCTTGTAATCCACACCTTCTCTCAGGGAGTTACCTCGATTTGTGTTATCCACACCTTCTCTAAAAGGGCAGCCTCCATTCTTCTAATCCACACCCTCTCTAATAGGACTACCTCAATTATTCTAATCCATAATTTCTCTAAGGATACAACCTCCATTCTTCTTATCCACACCCTCTCTAAGGGGATTACCTCCATTCTTCTAATCCACACCCTCTCTAAGGGGACTACCTCCATTCTTCTAATCCACACCTTCTCTAAGGGGACTACCTCCATTCTTCTAATCGACACCCTGTCTAAGGGGACTACCTCCATTCTTCTAATCCACACCTTGTTTTAGGGGACTACCTCCATTCTTCTAATCCACACCTTGTTTTAGGGGACTACCTCCATTCTTCTAATCCACTCCTTCTCTAAGGGGACTACCTCCATTCTTCTAATCTACACCCTCTCTAAGGGGACTACCTCCATTCTTCTAATCCACTCCTTCTCTAAGGGGACTACCTCCATTCTTCTAATCTACACCCTCTCTAAGGGGACTACCTCCATTCTTCTAATCCACTCCTTCTCTAAGGGGACTACCTCCATTCTTCTAATCCACTCCTTCTCTAAGGGGACTACCTCCATTCTTCTAATCTACACCCTCTCTAAGGGGATTACCTCCATTCTTCTAATCCACTCCTTCTCTAAGGGGACTACCTCCATTCTTCTAATCTACACCCTGTCTAAGGGGACTACCTCCATTCTTCTAATCCACACCCTCTCTAAGAGGACTACCTCTATTCTTCTAATCCACACCCTCTCTAAGGGGACTACCTCCATTCTTCTAATCCACTCCTTCTCTAAGGAGACTACCTCCATTCTTCTAATCCACACCCTCTCTAAGGGGACTACCTCCATTCTTCTAATCCACTCCTTCTCTAAGGGGACTACCTCCATTCTTCTAATCCACACCTTCTCTAAGGGGACTACCTCCATTCTTCTAATCCACACCTTCTCTTAGGGAACTACCTCCATTCTTCTAATCCACACCCTTTCTAAGGGGACTACCTCCATTCTTCTAATCCACACCTTGTTTTAGGGGACTACCTCCATTCTTCTAATCCACACCTTGTTTTAGGGGACTACCTCCATTCTTCTAATCCACTCCTTCTCTAAGGGGACTACCTCCATTCTTCTAATCTACACCCTCTCTAAGGGGACTACCTCCATTCTTCTAATCTACACCCTCTCTAAGGGGACTACCTCCATTCTTCTAATCCACACCCTCTCTAAGAGGACTACCTCCATTCTTCTAATCCACACCCTCTCTAAGAGGACTACCTCCATTCTTCTAATCCACTCCTTCTCTAAGGGGACAACCTCCATTCTTCTAATCCACACCCTCTCTAAGGGGACTACCTCCATTCTTCTAATCCACTCCTTCTCTAAGGGGACTACCTCCATTCTTCTAATCTACACCCTCTCTAAGGGGACTACCTCCATTCTTCTAATCCACTCCTTCTCTAAGGGGACTACCTCCATTCTTCTAATCCACTCCTTCTCTAAGGGGACTACCTCCATTCTTCTAATCTACACCCTCTCTAAGGGGATTACCTCCATTCTTCTAATCCACTCCTTCTCTAAGGGGACTACCTCCATTCTTCTAATCTACACCCTGTCTAAGGGGACTACCTCCATTCTTCTAATCCACACCCTCTCTAAGAGGACTACCTCTATTCTTCTAATCCACACCCTCTCTAAGGGGACTACCTCCATTCTTCTAATCCACTCCTTCTCTAAGGAGACTACCTCCATTCTTCTAATCCACACCCTCTCTAAGGGGACTACCTCCATTCTTCTAATCCACTCCTTCTCTAAGGGGACTACCTCCATTCTTCTAATCTACACCCTCTCTAAGGGGACTACCTCCATTCTTCTAATCTACACCCTCTCTAAGGGGACTACCTCCATTCTTCTAATCCACACCCTCTCTAAGAGGACTACCTCCATTCTTCTAATCCACACCCTCTCTAAGAGGACTACCTCCATTCTTCTAATCCACTCCTTCTCTAAGGGGACAACCTCCATTCTTCTAATCCACACCCTCTCTAAGGGGACTACCTCCATTCTTCTAATCCACTCCTTCTCTAAGGGGACTACCTCCATTCTTCTAATCCACTCCTTCTCTAAGGGGACTACCTCCATTCTTCTAATCTACACCCTCTCTAAGGGGACTACCTCCATTCTTCTAATCTACACCCTCTCTAAGGGGACTACCTCCATTCTTCTAATCCACACCCTCTCTAAGAGGACTACCTCCATTCTTCTAATCCACACCCTCTCTAAGAGGACTACCTCCATTCTTCTAATCCACTCCTTCTCTAAGGGGACAACCTCCATTCTTCTAATCCACACCCTCTCTAAGGGGACTACCTCCATTCTTCTAATCCACTCCTTCTCTAAGGGGACTACCTCCATTCTTCTAATCCACACCCTCTCTAAGGGGACTACCTCCATTCTTCTAATCTACACCTTCTCTTAGGGGACTACCTCCATTCTTCTAATCCACTCCTTCTCTAAGGGAACTACCTCCATTCTTCTAATCCACACCCTCTCTATGGGGACTACCTCCATTCTTCTAATCCACACCCTCTCTAAGGGAACTACCTCCATTCTTCTAATCTACACCTTCTCTTAGGGGACTACCTCCATTCTTCTAATCCACTCCTTCTCTAAGGGAACTACCTCCATTCTTCTAATCCACACCTTCTCTAAGGGAACTACCTCCATTCTTCTAATCCACACCCTCTCTAAGAGGACTACCTCCATTCTTCTAATCCACACCCTCTCTAAGGGGACTACCTCCATTCTTCTAATCCACACCCTACAATATGTTTTGATGAAAGTTGAAGCTAAATTCTGATGGATTTATCTTTCGCCTCTATTATGTTTGGACGGCCCCTTTAAGATCCGAGGCAGACAAGTGTAGCTTGTTATCATCATCTTGTGGAGCCTGAGATGCATCTGTACTAATTCAGGAGATAATCACAGAGAACATGCATGGAGACAGCAGCCCGAGACTCATGTGTCTACACTTCACCATCATCCTTCCCTAAACATCTCATTTTCTTCCCGGGGATGAGACATTATTCATTTAGGCCTCCTCATATATCAATATCACAATTTTTTTTCATACAAGTAAGGAAGAAAATTTACATTTTTTCAATTTATGCTCTGCCAACCTCGGGGCTGTGACAGGGAACAGATGTTGTCAATACAAACAGCCGTATTACGCCGTCGCCTGACAAACTGGTGTGAATATCAATATGGCCGCCGCCTCGTGCAAGGGCGATATCTATTTTATCTCAATTGTCTTCCTTTCAGAAGGACAATACCATTCATACTGGTGATTTATACTCCAGCTACGAAGGTTGTGCGTCTTTAGTGGTTAACCTCTTCATCTCCAAAATGTTTTGTGTAAAACCAGTGAAATTCAAGGTTTTTTTTGTAACCCAAATTTCGTAATTCGTAAAACTTCTTGGGCAGCTACAAATTTTGGACAACTCAGAAGAAGAAAGTTCAATGTAGAAGAAACTGTGATGTGTCAATCATATTTTACTAAATGATGACTCATGTCTTATGCAGAGGGTTTTATTATTTTTTTAATAATAATTTTTTTTTTCAAATAAGGTGAATAGATGGGGCCTAATTGGATCATCGGAGGCAATCAGTCAATACATCAGTGCCAACCACCCCGAATGCATGATGGGAGTCCAATGCAAGGCATAAGGCCCCTTTCACACTTGCGTTTTTCACGTGCGTTTTCTGCGCGTGCTTTTGACGTGCAGAACTTGCATTGCACTCTGACCCATTGTAATCAATGGGTCTTTTCAGACTTGCATTTTTTTTCACGCGCACACGTGCGTTTTTTTTAACACGCGTTTAAATCTCAGCATGCTCTACTTTTGCAAGTCACGCGCGTGAAAAACGCACCATACAAGTCTATGGAGACGCATCAAAAACGCATTGCACTCTGAGACACTTGCAAGTGCAATGCGTTTTTCACGCATCAATTGCCATAGAAAAGATAGAGCTCAGCCCTGAGTCCATTTCTGCGCGTGAAAAACGCATTGAAATTGCATTAAAATTGCATCAAAAACGCGCGTGAAAAACTGAGACACTGAACAAACTCTGACTGAAAACTGATTGCACTCTGATGCAAAATGTGCGTTTTTCACTGACCAAACCCTGATCGCCCCCTGATCAAACTCTGACGTGATCTGCAACGCAAGTGTGGAAGGGGCCTAAGAAAGGAAGGAACCCCTTAGATGCTACTGTCAGTATTGACCGCAGTATCTAAGGCCCCTTCCACACTTGCGTTGCAGATCACGTCAGAGTTTGATCAGGGGGCGATCAGGGTTTGGTCAGTGAAAAACGCACATTTTGTATCAGAGTGCAATCAGTTTTCAGTCAGAGTTTGTTCAGTGTCTCAGTTTTTCACGCGCGTTTTTGATGCAATTTCAATGCAATTTCAATGCGTTTTTCACGCGCAGAAATGGACTCAGGGCTGAGCTCTATCTTTTCTATGGCAATTGATGCGTGAAAAACGCATTGCACTTGCAAGTGTCTCAGAGTGCGATGCGTTTTTGATGCCTCTCCATAGACTTGTATGGTGCGTTTTTCACGCGCGTGACTTGCAAAAGTAGAGCATGTCGAGATTTAAACGCGCGTTAAAAAAAACGCGCGTGTGTGCGTGAAAAAAAATGCAAGTCTGAAAAGACCCATTGATTACAATGGGTCAGAGTGCAATGCAAGTTCTGCGCGTCAAAAGCACGCGCAGAAAACGCACGTGAAAAACGCAAGTGTGAAAGGGGCCTAAGGGGTTACTCGACCATGATTCCTGTTATCATTGAGGACATTACCAGGGAACCCAGATTTTAGTGATGATGGGACTCCAGCTGTGTTCACATAATTTCAGTTTCAGTTGATATCTGTGCATTATGGTGCTCACACAGTTACTTCAGACCCTTATCTGATCGATGGGAGATCAAATGTTGGGACCATGAGCTGATCTCATCAGAATGGGGGTTTCTGAAATGTAGTCCTAGAAATCCTTCAGGATGGGGGATGCTGAGTCTTAATCATTATAAGACAACTCAAGGGGACTTGTAGTCCCCAATTCTTAACTCCTAAGATGCCACGGCCAATACTGCCAACACATCTTACATGCCTCTACCTATCAGATTCCTTGCCTTCGGCCACTTTGCTATAGGTAGGAAGGGGGGGGGTATTATAATAACTGATCACATAAGATGAGGATCAGAACCTGAGCTTGTGTGGTCACAATGGTAGTCATGTAATGACTTGGGTCTCCCTGGTTATGGTCAATGAATCCCTCCGATGCCATGGTCAACACTACCAACACATGTTACATGCCTCTACACATCAGATCTCCTGCCTCAGGCAGAAGGGGGGGGGGGGGTTATAATAACTGATCACATAAGATGAGGATCAGAACCTGAGCTTGTGTGGTCACAATGGTAGTCATGTAATGACTTGGGTCTCCCTGGTTATGGTCAATGAATCCCTCCGATGCCATGGTCAACACTACCAACACATGTTACATGCCTCTACACATCAGATCTCCTGCCTCAGGTAGAAGGGGGGGGGGTTATAATAACTGATCGCATGAGATGTGGATCAGAACCTGAGCTTGTGTGGTCACAGTGGTAGTCAAGCAATGACTTGGGTTTATGCTCAATGAATCCCTCAGATGCCATGGTCAATGGTGCCAACACGTCTTCAGGGTTCTAACTTTGATGTCGACCTCTGAACCCATGCATCAGACCACTGTGCCGTCACTGGGTGCCCTAAGCCTCTATCTTCCTAAGTTGACCCTCTGTTGGGTTCTACTTACCCTTGGATAGGTGGCTGAGATAGAAACCCCTTCGAGGAGCTTATACTCCATTGATACATGACTTCTCTTGATTTAGTAGCATCCAAGGTTCTCGATTATGAGATTTGGTCACTTTGTAGCTACATGTTCCTTGTTTTCTATACAATGGGGGACAGGTCTTCATTTTGACCTGTTTTTTTCTCTTTACTTTTTGCACATTTTTGATTTTTTACCACTTTTTTTGCAGTATTTGCAGGTTTTTTTTTCCAGGGTCTTATGAAGCTCGTTGGCGTTTGTCTGTTGCAATGTTCCCAATGTATCTTTGAAAGACTAACTGACCAAAATGTTGCAAAAGATCCCAACACCAGAAACCCCACATGTTCCTATGTATCTCAGACTGAGGTACATGAGGACACCTACGTGTGCCGACAGCAGAGCTCCAATGATACATGTGCCCCGATGTATCCAGAAGAACCTCCCATGGCAGGCGCCGTCTTCTTCATGGTCCTCAGGCCAGTCGTCGTCTTCCGTTCTGTCTGTGGGTTAATGTGCGATCGGAAGCTCCGGGAGCCGGAATGATAATATGATAAGTGTGGGGGGAGGAAGGTAGAACTAGACCAAGGTTGTGGAGAGGAGAGTTTAAAATAGGAAAATACATCCAGCGCTGGAGGCCAGATATGTTCTATTTTTTCAAAGCCATCTGCACAAAAACACATCCTGAATGTCTTCCTCTTCTCCTCTGGTATATGAGCGGCTATGGCGTCCCAGGAACATAGATGTGTAGCAGTGATGTCCTAGCGCTAAGGATCTGGGGACTTACACGTGTAAATGGACATATTGGGGCTCATTTACTAAGGGCCCGATTCGCGTTTTCCGATTTTCGTGCTTAAAAGCATCTGAACAAACTCAAGTTCACCGAGCCGGACCAAGTGAAGGTAAGTGCGCATCCCAAGCGACACTTTTATTCGCGACACAATCCGATCGCGTGCGTCAAAATCCCGGGGCAATACAGGGAAAATTGGCGAAAATCGGAAATATTCGGGTAACACGTCGGGAAAACGCGTATCGGGCCCTTAGTTAATGACTCCCATTGGGGCACATTTACTTACCAGCCACAGAAGTTCCTGAATGTGCATTATCCGTGTATATTGCCCAGTGCCGCGATTCACAAAGATCGTGTCCCGATATCCTGCATGTGTCGCTTCCCCGCTCAGGTCCCTGGAGTTCACCTTCTTCTTCCTGGTGCATGTAAGTGCATTGTCCATGTATAATGCGCTGTGCGGGGAGTCACTAAGATCCTGTGCCCGATATCCTGCATGTGTCGCTTCCCCGCTCAGGTCCCCGGAGTTCACCTTCTTCTTCCTGGTGCATGTAAGTGCATTGTCCGTGTATAATGCGCTGTGCGGGGAGTCACTAAGATCCTGCGCCCGATATCCTGCATGTGTCGCTTCCCCGCTCAGGTCCCTGGAGTTCACCTTCTTCTTCCTGGTGCATGTAAGTGCATTGTCCATGTATAATGCGCTGTGCGGGGAGTCACTAAGATTGTGCGCCCGATATCCTGCATGTGTCGCTTCCCCGCTCAGGTCCCCGGAGTTCACCTTCTTCGTCCTGGTGCATGTAAGTGCATTGTCCGTGTATAATGTGCTGTGCGGGGAGTCACTAAGATCCTGCGCCCGATATCCTGCATGTGTCACTTCCCCGCTCAGGTCCCCGGAGTTCACCTTCTTCTTCCTGGTACATGTAAGTGCATTGTCCGTGTAAAATGCGCTGTACGGGGAGTCACTAAGATCGTGCGCCTGATATCCTGCATGTGTCGCTTCCCCGCTCAGGTCCCTGGAGTTCACCTTCTTCTTCCTGGTGCATGTAAGTGCATTGTCCGTGTATAATGCGCTGTGCGGGGAGTCACTAAGATCGTGCGCCCGATATCCTGCATGTGTCACTTCCCCGCTCAGGTCCCTGGAGTTCACCTTCTTCTTCCTGGTACATTTAAGTGCATTATCCGTGTATATTGCCCAGTGCCGCGATTCACAAAGATCGTGTCCCGATATCCTGCATGTGTCGCTTCCCCGCTCAGGTCCCTGGAGTTCACCTTCTTCTTCCTGGTGCATGTAAGTGCATTGTCCATGTATAATGCGCTGTGCGGGGAGTCACTAAGATCCTGTGCCCGATATCCTGCATGTGTCGCTTCCCCGCTCAGGTCCCCGGAGTTCACCTTCTTCTTCCTGGTGCATGTAAGTGCATTGTCCGTGTATAATGTGCTGTGCGGGGAGTCACTAAGATCCTGCGCCCGATATCCTGCATGTGTCGCTTCCCCGCTCAGGTCCCCGGAGTTCACCTTCTTCGTCCTGGTGCATGTAAGTGCATTGTCCGTGTATAATGTGCTGTGCGGGGAGTCACTAAGATCCTGCGCCCGATATCCTGCATGTGTCACTTCCCCGCTCAGGTCCCCGGAGTTCACCTTCTTCTTCCTGGTACATGTAAGTGCATTGTCCGTGTAAAATGCGCTGTACGGGGAGTCACTAAGATCGTGCGCCTGATATCCTGCATGTGTCGCTTCCCCGCTCAGGTCCCCAGAGTTCACCTTCTTCTTCCTGGTGCATGTAAGTGCATTGTCCGTGTATAATGCGCTGTGCGGGGAGTCACTAAGATCGTGCGCCCGATATCCTGCATGTGTCACTTCCCCGCTCAGGTCCCCGGAGTTCACCTTCTTCTTCCTGGTGCATGTAAGTGCATTGTCCGTGTATAATGTGCTGTGCGGGGAGTCACTAAGATCGTGCGCCCGATATCCTGCATGTGTCACTTCCCCGCTCAGGTCCCCGGAGTTCACCTTCTTCTTCCTGGTGCATGTAAGTGCATTGTCCGTGTATAATGTGCTGTGCGGGGAGTCACTAAGATCCTGCGCCCGATATCCTGCATGTGTCACTTCCCCGCTCAGGTCCCCGGAGTTCTCCTTCTTCTTCCTGGTGCATGTAAGTGCATTGTCCGTGTATAATGCGCTGTACGGGGAGTCACTAAGATCGTGCGCCTGATATCCTGCATGTGTCGCTTCCCCGCTCAGGTCCCCAGAGTTCACCTTCTTCTTCCTGGTGCATGCAAGTGCATTGTCCGTGTATAATGCGCTGTGCGGGGAGTCACTAAGATCGTGCGCCCGATATCCTGCATGTGTCACTTCCCCGCTCAGGTCCCCGGAGTTCACCTTCTTCTTCCTGGTGCATGTAAGTGCATTGTCCGTGTATAATGTGCTGTGCGGGGAGTCACTAAGATCCTGCGCCCGATATCCTGCATCTGTTGCTTCCCCGCTCAGGTCCCCGGAGTTCACCTTCTTCTTCCTGGTGCATGTAAGTGCATTGCCCGTGTATAATGTGCTGTGCGGGGAGTCACTAAGATCCTGCGCCCGATATCCTGCATGTGTCGCTTCCCTGCTCAGGTCCCCAGAGTTCACCTTCTTCTTCCCACTGCATGTAAGTGCATTGTCCGTGTATGATGCGCTGTGCGGGGAGTCACTAAGATCCTGCGCCCAATATCCTGCATGTGTCGCTTCCCCGCTCAGGTCCCCGGAGTTCTCCTTCTTCTTCCTGGTGCATGTAAGTGCATTGTCCGTGTATAATGCGCTGTGCGGGGAGTCACTAAGATCCTGCGCCTGATATCCTGCATGTGTCTCTTCCCCGCTCAGGTACCCGGAGTTCTCCTTCTTCTTCCTGGTGCATGTAAGTGCATTGTCCGTGTATAATGTGCTGTGCGGGGAGTCACTAAGATCGTGCACCCGATATCCTGCATGTGTCGCTTCCCCGCTCAGGTCCCCGGAGTTCACCTTCTTCTTCCTGGTGCATGTAAGTGCATTGTCCGTGTATAATGTGCTGTGCGGGGAGTCACTAAGATCCTGCACCCGTTATCCTGCATGTGTGGCTTCCCCGCTCAGGTCCCCGGAGTTCACCTTCTTCCTGGTGCATGTAAGTGCATTGTCCGTGTATAATGCGCTGTGCGGGGGAGTCATTAAAATTGTGCACCCGATATCCTGCATGTGTCGCTTCCCTGCTCAGGTCCCCGGAGTTCACCTTCTTCTTCCTGGTGCATGTAAGTGCATTGGATGCAACACAATTTGAAAGTTAAATCCTGCGCTCAGTCCGAATCAGTCCGAATGAGTAAATAAGCCCTATTGTTCACATTAATGGGTGAAGCCAAAACAAATTGTAATGTAACTTTTTTATGAATCAAACTATTTACATAAGGGAAAGATTGTGATACAAATGTATCCAGTGATATCCCTGTCCTGCCCCGGAATGTCACTCACTGGGGGACGTGCATCTTTATTTCTGCTTGTTTGTTTCTTTCTTTTTTGTAACCTTTTGCTTTTTTATCACTTTTCACTGCAACTTTTGCTGTAGTTTTTCCAGTGCACCCTTGTCTGTGCCCTGTGCATAATGTAACTTTGTTTTCCAGATGTTCCGTGCGACTTTAACTTATGTATCTTCTTTTCTCTATTTTTGCAACTTTTTGGGCACAAATCTGCACCTGGAAGGATTTTTTTCTTCATGGATCCTGTTTTAACATGTAAATTGTAAGTGCACATATTTACAGGATAGGAGCAGTAGTACTGTTCTATATCTAAAGTAATGCTACAGTAATGCTTTGCCATGTACTTACATACAATATAAGAGTAGTAGTACTGTGCTAAGTCTACTAAGTCTACTAAGTTACTAAATTTTAGTGTCTTAGTTTTCTAAGTGTAAGAAAATCTGCACACATATATACAGGATAGGAGTAGTAGTACTGTGCTGTGCCCATATATACAGGATAGGAGTAGTAGTACTGTGCTGTGCACATATATACAGGATAGGAGTAGTAGTACTGTGCTGTGTCCATATATACAGGATAGGAGTAGTAGTTCTGTGCTGTGCTCATATATACAGGATAGGAGTAGTAGTACTGTGCTGTGCCTATATATACAGGATAGGAGTAGTAGTACTGTGCAGTGCCCATATCTACAGGATAGGAGTAGTAGTAATGTGCTGTGCCCATATATACAGGGTAGGTGTAGTAGTACTGTGCTGTGTCCATATATACAGGATAGGATGAGTAGTATTGTACTGTGCTGTGTCCATATATACAGGATAGGAGTAGTAGTACTGTGCTGTGCCCATATATACAGGATAGGAGTAGTAGTACTGTGCTGTGTCCATATATACAGGATAGGAGTAGTAGTACTGTGCTGTGTCCATATATACAGGATAGGAGTAGTAGTACTGTGCTGTGTCCATATATACAGGATAGGAGTAGTAGTACTGTGCAGTGCCCATATATACAGGATAGGAGTAGTAGTAATGTCCTGTGCCCATATATAAGGGATAGGAGTAGTAGTACTGTGCTGTGCCCATATATACAGGATAGGAATAGTAGTAATGTCCTGTGCCCATACATACAGGATAGGAGTAGTAGTACTGTGCTGTGCCCATATATACAGGATAGGAGTAGTAGTACTGTGCTGTGCCTGTATATACAGGATAGGAGTAGTAGTACTGTGCTATGCCCATATATACAGGATAGGAGTAGTAGTACTGCGCTGTGCTCATATATACAGGATAGGAGTAGTAGTACTGTGCTGTGCCCATATATACAGGATAGGAGTAGTAGTACTGTGCTGTGCCCATATATACAGGATAGGAGTAGTAGTACTGTGCAGTGCCCATATGTACAGGATAGGAGTAGTAGTAATGTGCTGTGCCCATATATACAGGATAGGCATAGTAGTACTGTGCTGTGCTCATATATACAGGATAGGAGTAGTAGTACTGTGCAGTGCCCATATATACAGGATAGGAGTAGTAGTACTGTGCTGTGCCCATATATACAGGATAGGAGTAGTAGTACTGTGCTGTGCCTGTATATACAGGATAGGAGTAGTAGTACTGTGCTATGCCCATATATACAGGATAGGTGTAGTAGTACTACCCCAACTGCAGGTTGGGGATAATACTACCATGCTTTGCCCTTATACTACAATATACTTCCTGTTATATAATGTGTATATAACCAGATGGTACAATTGGTCACCCGGGGGTTCGGTATCAGACTGTTCCGGACTGATCTATACTTTAGATCAGCAATGTTGTCAGATTTGGGCTCATCTCAGTGTTGTCAGAAGAGACTTCAGAAATGAGGTCATGTGACTGATAGACGTGACATCACTGGCAGCTGATTGGCTGATTGACCCTTTCTTATATTGATGACCCTGCATGGACTGATGTTCTGGAGTAGCCCTTTAAGTGACACATCAATCAGCCTCTTCTGCTCATCTTCCGGATATTTATATCAGAAGTTTCGGGTTTGGATACTTGGGATCCATCTACCAAGGTCCCACTTTAAAGTAATGATATGTTATTAATTAGCATATTATGGTTATTACGAGGCCAGCGGCTCTCACATTGATAATTTCCCCCAGGTATAATTATCAGTTAATGACGAGATTGGGAAAAAGGTCACATTCGCCCTTTTATGCGACAATTAAATTAATTTGTGTCAATTACAGCAAAGTCAAACACAGGTCACTAATTAGAACGGCGGGAAAAAGGATCCGAACGCGGAAAAAGTGGCGGCAGTCCCGGTGAAGGTGAGACTCCGTCTGACAAACTCTGACACTTTAATTAAAAATTTTCTATGGAAAATTTGCATTTCTTTAAACTGATTGGACTAAGTTTTTATCATATGAAAAGTCCGACCCGATTGTTCAGGGGGCCAAGACTCAGCGCCGGATCCTCTGCCCATCACCTGATAACTAAGTTACCATTTACTTTCCAAAAGAAGAAACATTTGTAGCAGGATGACATTAACGATAAGAATAGCAAAGTCGAATTTACTAATGAAAGCGAACCTTAACTTGACATTTAACACGCAGCAATCCTTAACTTGACTGTTTTCCATTGTTTTCAATGGCTTTTATCATGAACAAGTGCAGAGCCAGCAATAGACACATTGGGGGTCATTTACTAAGGGCCCGATTGGCGTTTTCCCCCACGTGTTACCCGAATATTTCCGGTTTGCGCCGATTTTTCCTGAATTGCCCCGTGGCCGCGAATTCTCCGGATTCGGAGAAACCGGCGCATTTAAAAAAAAAAAAGTGTCGCTCGACACGCGCTTACCTGCACCCACGATAGGACGGTGAACTTCAGTGCATTCAGCGCAGCAGCGACACCTGGTGGACGTCGGAGGAACTACCTTAGTGAATCCCAGCCGGACCCGAATCCACCGCAGAGAACGCGCCGCTGGATCGCGAATGGACCGGGTAAGTAAATCTGCCCCAGTGGTGCTCATTTACTTACCCGGTCCTGTTGCGATCCCGCGGCACGTTGTCCGACGCTGATTCCGGTCTCACTAAGGTCGTGCGCCCGATATTCAGCAGGTGTCACTGCTGCGCCGAGGAGTTTGCCTTCTTCTTCCCGGTGCATGTAAGTGCTGATCTTGTGACACAAATTCTTTATTAAATTCCGCGTTTTTTCCGAATCCGTTGGCTTGTCCGACGGCCACGCCCCACCTGATTTCTGTTGCGTTAAAAGTCGGCGCCGATACGCCAAAATCCATTCGCTTGTCCCAAAATCCTGGGGCAATTTGGCACAAAACGGAAATATTCGGGAAACCCGACGAAAGTGCGGCGTTCGGACCCTTAGTAAATGAGCCCCATAGAAACACACATACATAAAGAAATTGGATTGAACAGCTCTCCGAAGCTAGTATTTTAACATCGCCTGCTCTGAGCACAGAGCAGAGCAGTGTGAGGATATAGCCCCGTGCACTTGGAAAAACTAAAATCCTTGAATATAAATTCATTTTTTAACAGTCCTGCTGCTACTAAAAAAATCTAGATTACAGTATGGTTACACAGCTCTCAAGGGACAATGCATAACACTGGCTGCACAGTGCACAGCAGTGTAAGGACACATCCTAAGTGCACAATCTAGGACTATAAATATGTTTTTTTTTTCACATTCCTGCTGATTCTAACATGAAACAGAAAGGTATTGCTGCACATCTCTCCAGGGACAATACATATCACTTTCTACAGAGAGCACAGAGCTCAGCAGTGTGAGGACACGACCCCGCTGCACATGGAGAAGCTACAATCCTGGAATATAAATCCATATATCACAGCTCTGATACTACTAAAAAGATACATAAAGGTCTGATTTCACAACACTGGGGCAGATTTACTTACCCGGTCCGTTAGCGATCCAGCGGCGCGTTCTCTGCGGTGGATTCGGGTCCGGCCGGGATTCACTAAGGTAGTTCCTCCACCGTCCACTAGGTGGCGCTGCTGCGCTGAAGTTCCCCGGAGGCGCGCTGGAATGCCCTGAAATTCACCGGCCTATACCTGGTGAAGGTAAGTGTAATTTTCGCAACACATTTTTTGTTTTAAATGCGGCTGTTTTTCTGAATCCGTCGGGTTTTCGTTCGGCCACGCCCCCTGATTTCCTTCGCGTGCACGCCGGCACCGATGCGCCACAATCCGCTCACGCGCGCCAAAATCCCATGGCAATTCAGGGAAAATCGTCGCAAATCGGAAATATTCAGGTAACACGTCGGGAAAACGTGAATCGGGCCCTTAGTAAATGACCTTGGGGTATATTTATCAGGACCTCTGCGCACCGCCACTGGCGCAGAAGCCATGAAATAATCGCATATGCGAGCTTATTGCTAGCTTTTGCGATTATTTTCCCCAATCCGCCACCTTCACGCCAGTGGGGCGTGAAGGGGCGTGAAGGGGGGGCGCGGCCGGCCGAGCGGGGGGTGCGGCCGGACGGCAGTGGGCCGGCGCGGGGCGTTACTGTCCCCGCGCCTGCGCACTCGCTGCTGCCGGCGACTTTTCATACGTGAAAAGTCGCCGGTTGCGTTTTTTTCTACGCCAGGCAGGGCCTGGCGTAGGATACATGCTACACAACTGGCAGCCCGATGCATGAAGAGGCAGAAGCCTCTTCATGTATCGGGCTGCGAATTTGTAGCGCCGGGGCTATCATGCGCTGGCGCACGAGCGCAAGCGTATGATAAATATCCCCCCTTGTCTCCATATCAATGTTGGCCGATCCAGAAGTCCCAACGATGCGCTTACATTCTTCTCTGTTTACTTAATGTTAGATGTCAAGATAAACTTAAACTACAAAGGTGTAAAACACACAAAATATTTACGGCAACAATGTGCAACTCTTGAAGCTTCGCGGCGCTTCCTCCTAAAGGTTAGAGATGGTCTACAGAACATCAGCGTCCTACACCTTTGACCAATCAGCACGTGACTAATCTAAGCCCCTACCTAGGGAGCGCGGTGCGAGCAGAGTGCCCTTCCAGTTATCATGGAAGCTGCGGATGGAACGTCTCATCTCATCCCCCCGAGAAGAAACTGTTCCATTAAAACGTGAACCCAGTAGCACCTCGATCCAAGAGTGCCGGGGAGGCAGCGCGGCTTTTATCACTTCTCCTGCTCATCGTTTAAATTTAGACAGAACCAAACAGCCCTGACCGCAAAAAAATACATAAAATAAACTAAAAACAGGTCACCGCGGGAATGCGTTAGGAAATGTAAGAAAAAATAAGGATCTCATCCAAGAACTGAACAGATTGGATGTTCTTCGATATCTACATAATAATAAAATATGAGAAAATCAGAAACGGGGGCACCCCCAATCCTAAAAATGTGACACATTGGGGGTCATTTACTAAGGGCCCGATTCCCGTTTTCCCGACGTGTTACCCGAATATTTCCGATTTGCGCCGATTTTCCCTGAATTGCCCCGGGATTTTGGCGCACGCGATCGGATTGTGGCGCATCGGCGCCGGCATGCACGCGACGGAAATCGGGGGGGCGTGGCCGAACGATACCCTGACGGATTAAGAAAAAACGCCGCCTTTTATTAAAAAAGTGTCGCGGGGCTCGCGCTTACCTTCACCAGGAATAGGCCGGTGAACTTCAGGGCATTCCAGCGCGCCTCGGCGGACTTTAGCACAGCAGCGCCACCTGGTGGACGTCGGAGGAACTGCCTTAGTGAATCGCCGGAAGACCCGAATCCACCGCACAGAACGAGCCGCTGGATCGCGAATGGGCCGGGTAAGTAAATCTGCCCCATAATGCAGTGTCCAGTGTTAAAAAAAGTAGAAGAATGAAAAAAAAAAAAGAATAAAAAAAGATAACAAAAAAATTCAGATTGCGGGTTATCGTAGAAAAAAAAATGGCTGCCGGGCAGTTTAAAAAAATTACTTAAAGGGGAACCTGTCAGCAGATTTTTTTTTTTCGCCCCACTTAACTACTAACCCCTCAGGTAGGGGATGAAATGGGCTTTCTAGAATTCCCTGTTTTTGGGGGAATTTTACCAATTCCCTATAAAAAAAAAAATCTCCCCCAGGCAAAGCTGGATTCACAAGAAAGTATGCCCACTGGGGTGTAGACGTATAGGTGTACGTCCGGTGGGCGTATCCAAGGACCCCTCCCCTCTCCATAGCAATGCATGGCGTACGGCCGTGCATACGGGAAGAGATAGGACATGTCCTTTCTTTTTTCTGTGTACGGAGTGGTGCAGTGTGGCACCATTTACCTCTGTGTGGTCATTGACGTCTATGGGGGGGGGCTTAAAGGGGGTTTTCTCATTTGGGCATTTCCATTAAATTCATTTGCTATATATAAACATTTCTTCGATTGCCTGTTATTAAAAAATATGTACATGTGTGAAGATCATTTCTCAAAAAAGTCGCCACGTTGTCCTTGGATACGACCATCTTGGTCGCATTAGTGGCCACACATGTGCTATGTCCATGTCCTGCCTTCGGCTGGGAATTCATATACTTATTTCCAGTTATTACATATCCAGAAACTATTTGTTTCTTTGTACAACCCTTCCATCAGCGATGGTCGTATCCAAGGGCAACAATCTTGTTTCTAAGGGACATTATGGCTACATTTTATGGTAAATTATCTTCACACAGGAACATTTTTTATAAGTTGAAGAAATGTATGTACCTGGCAGATGAATTGAATCACATGTGAATGCTTAGATAAGGCCATGACTTCCTCTGTACTAGGTTGGTGGAATGTGCCAAAGATTTACATATAAAATATCTTGAAAAAAATGTTACAGTTGTTTTTGGAGATTGATTTGTGCATTGACATCCCTCAGTATAATATCGTCATATGAATTGTTCAACATCATCCAAAAATTTTTTATTTTTTTTTTAGTTTTCTTCTTGAGTTTTTCGTGCTGTCTAATGAGACGACCACCTCAATCCGCTCCTGCGCTGAACCCTTGTACTTAATGTCAGATAAATGAGATCGATAATGAGGGTTTACAGAGGATTAGGCATCAAACAACAGCACATTGGAGGATCCTGATGTCTCTGGGAGGAGATCTATTGATTCCCAGTACTTAACCTTCAGTGCTCTATAAATCCAGCCAAAATATCTCATATGTATTGGGGGGGAGGGGGGAGCCGGGAATGAGAGCTCCTGCTCACATCCATGAGTAAGGGTGAAGGGACACGTTAAGGCTCTGGTTTGGCTGAACCCAAAGGTTCTGTAAGGATTCTGCAGCATTTAAAGAGGTATAACCCATGATTAGTGCCAGCACCAGGAGGCGCAGGGGTCAATGGGGGGGGGGGGGGTTGACCTTAACACTAAACCCAATCTTCTGGTTGAACATAACTGGTTCAGATCCAAAATCTGTCTATCTGTGTATCTTCAGCACACTGTTAAAACTAAATATCTCCAGCTCTCCAGAATTATATAGGTCACAGGAGCCACAGTTCCTATGCCTGAGTCCCATATTACTGGGGACTATATACCCCCATCACTACTTATACCAAGTCCTTCCCCACAGGAACCTCATGACTATGAATGGCCTACAGGTAATTCCAGGATTACTATTCTGCTGTTTAGAATAATCAATTGTATCTGCTTCTTGAAGACACAAATACAACTGAAGGGAGAGCAGGACAGCAGAGTCCCCTTCTCTTCTGCAGAAGTCGCTCTCCCTTATATCATCATTACAATGACATCTTTGTGCCCCTCTATACGCTGTCTATGGGATTGAGGGAGATAGATGTCTCTGTTAGCGCTATACAGATGAATAGAGCAGCAGGACACAGCAGCAGGAGGACAGCAGTAAACAGCAGCAGGAGGACAGCAGGACACGCAGCAGGACACGCAGCAGGACACGCAGCAGGACATGTGCATTACTGGCTGCTCTGTTCATCTGGGGTACAAAGGACCCCCATTCTTGTAATCAGTAGTGTCCCATCACTAGGACCCCACCGATCAGCAAGTTAACCCCTATCACCAGGACTAACTATTGGATGCAGATCATGCAAAGGAATAAAGAGCTCATGCCCCGATAATTAAGATAAAATAGACAGTAATTGTCACAAAGTTGATGACAACTTCCCGTTATTTAGGAGACATATTCTTATGCAGATACTTCTGTATACTTCAAGAAATAAAAACTCAATATTTTATTACATTTTGAGTGACAAATAAGATGGAATATACTCACTGACCACATGGACTGATGTATCAGATGGTGGAGGACTAACACGTTGTCTGGACAACTCCTTTAAGGGAGAGGTTTTATATAATTATGGGAGGGGCTATACATAATTATGGGAGGGACTGTATATAATTATGGGAGGGGCTGTATATTATTATGGGAGGGGGCTGTGTATAACTATGGTAGAGGGCTGTGTATAATTATGGGAGTGGATATATATATAAATATATATATATATATATATATATATATATATATATATATGGGAGGGGCTGTACAATATTTAATATAATAAAGAAAGCAGGGCACTTTAAACACAATCTTATTATGGGATGGGCTGTATATAATTATATGAATTAAGGGAGATGCTGTGTAAAATTATGGAAAGGGGCTATATATAATCATATGAATTAAGGGAGGGGGCTGTGTATAATTATGGGTGGGGCTGTATATTATTATGGGAGGGACTTATATAATTATGGGGGGGGCTGAAACTAATTATAGAAAGAGGCTGTATTTAATTATGGGAGAGGCTGGATATAATTAAAGGAGGGAGTGGATATAATTATAGGATGGACTGCTTATAATTATGGGAGGGGCTGTATATAATTATGGGAGGGGCGGTATATAACTGTGGGAGGGTCTGTATATAATTATGGCACAGTTCACACACATATTACCATCACATACGGATAGTGCGGCGTTTTGGCATGGATGTGACAGGCTGTATATAATTATAGGATGGACAGTAAATAATAATGGAAGGGTCTGTACATAATTATGGGAGGGGCTGTATATAATTATGCTTAGGGCTGTATATTATTATGGGAGGCGCTGGAGTTTGGCCGAACTCTCCACTAATCACAAGACCTTTACCAAATGTAAACAAAGATAAGGATGGAAACATCTGTAGTTCTGGCTGCTCCTCCTCTTCTCTTCTTGCTCCTCCTCTTCTCTTCTTGCTCCATCCATTTTCTTCTTCCTCCACCCCTTCTCTTCTTTCTCCACCTCTTCTTTTCTTCATCCACCTTTTCTCTTCTTGCTCCACCTCTTCTCTTCTTGCTCCATCTTTTCTCATCTTACTCCATCTTTACTCATCTTACTCCACCTCTTCTCTTCTTACTCCACCTCTTCTCTTCTTCCTCCACCTCTTTTCTTCTTGCTCCACCTCTTTTCTTCTTGCTCCACCTCTTCTCATCTTGCTCCACCTCTTCTCATCTTGCTCCACCTCTTCTCTTCTTGCTCCACCTCTTCTCTTCTGGCTCCACCTCTTTTTTCTGGCTCCACCTCTTCTCTTCTTTCTCCACTTTTTCTTTTCTTGCTCCACCACTTCTCTTCTGGCTCCACCTCTTCTCTTCTTCCACCATTTTTTCTCTTCTTCCTCCGCCTCTTCTCTTCTTCCTCCACTCCTTCTCTTCTTGTTCCACCTCTTCTCTTCTTGCTCCACCTTTTCTCTTCCTGCTCCACCTCTTCTCTTCTTACTCCATCTTTTCTCTTCTTACTCCACCTCTTCTCTTCTTGCTCCACGTCTTCTCTTCTTACTCCATTTTTTCTCTTCTTCCTCCACCTCTTCTCTTCTTGTTCCACCTCTTCTCTTCTTGCTCCACCTTTTCTCTTCTTGCTCCACCTCTTCTCTTATTCTCCATCTTTTCTCTTCTTCCTCCACCCCTTCTCTTCTTACTCCATCTTTTTTCTTCTTACTCCACCTCTTCTCTTCTTGCTCCACCTCTTCTCTTCTTACTCCATCTTTTCTATTCTTCCTCCAACTCTTTTCTTCTTGCTCCACCTCTTCTCTTCTTACTCCATCTTTTCTCTTCTTGCTCCACCTCTTCTCTTCTTGCTCCACCTCTTCTCTTCTTGCTCCACCTCTTCTCGTCTTGCTCCACCATTTTATTTCTTGATCCAACTCTTTTCTTCTTGATCCACCTCTTCTTTTTTGCTCCTCCTCTTCTCTTCTTGCTCGACCTCTTCTCTTCTTGCTCCACCTTTTCTCTTCTTGCTCCACCTTTTCTCTTCTTGCTCCACCTTTTCTCTTCTTGCTCCACCTCTTGTATTCTTGATCCACATCTTCTCTTCTTTCTCCACCTCTTCTGTTCTTGCTCCACCTCTTCACTTCTTGCTCCACCTCTTCTCTACTTGCTCCACCTCTTCTCTTCTTGCTCCACCTCTTCTCTCTTGTCCTCTTCTTCTCTGGAACCCTGCTCTTATATTTTGCATTTTCTTCTTGTACCAATGGAGCAAAGTTAAACTTGACACGTAACTGCAGCAAACATTGACTTGATTTTTTCTTTGTTCTATAATTTTTTCTATGATCAGAGCCAAGGATTAAGAATTGCTGCAAACACACGTTTAAATAGTTACACTTATCTACATGTGTAGGTGGGTAGTTTTCTCTATAAAACATATTATTCACGCCTCTGCTTATCATTCCATTATATTCACCCTCTGTCATTACCCAGAATCTAAAGATACTAAAAAAAAAAAAATCCTCAGTTCTGAAAAAGTATTGTATATCGGAAGAACAATGTCCCCATCTGCTCCACTATTAACCAGGTAAGTGCACGAGGCCAAGTCTGCTGCGGAAAGAAAAGTATAAAAAATCTATACTACGGCATTAAAAATGTGCATAATGTGGGCATTTTACAACCATCGAGGTGAACGTAATGCGAGTGAATCAGTTTAATAGACTGACATTCTAGCCTATGGCTCCAAATAACACTTAATGGATTTTAGACAAAGCCTAATTATGTAAACTTCACCAAGTCTATCGAGGAAGAGGCGCGAAGAAATTGGCAAGTCAGACCCGAATGCGGGATAATAAACCTCAGTGTATAGTTATAAGAAGTCCCGGACCAGACTTGTGTCATTCCACACAGCAACGTCATGTCCGGAGCCAATGAAGAAAGTCAAGTTTAGGTTTGCTGCGCCGATTAATTTAACTAATTGGCAACTTTTTGAAATCAGTTTTGTCAGAGACCGCGTTGACTTTAAAGGAAACCTACCAACACGGATCTACCTATTAAGGTAGATTGGGTGGTAGGTGCCCCTATTGGATATAAAAGTTAGAAAAAGATACAGGGGGCATAAGGATTAGCCCTTAAAAGGGAAAGTCCTCATGTCCCCTGTATCTTTTTCTAACTTTTATTGCCTTAATATGCTAATTTTCTAAAGAGGCTACTGAAGCGTGGAGTAGCTTGAGCGTAGGCTACACGATGCGGCTACTCCACGCCCCAGTAGCCCGTTTGATCCTCCTACCTCCATATCTTCGGCGCCCAGCTACGAGAAGCTGCGCACCCTAGTCCGCGAAGCTGGCGTTCTGCGCATGTGCAGAACAGCAGGCCCACGGCTGCACGGTCACTGCTTTGAAGCCGGAGCTACTGCGCATGCACAGGACTCTGGCTTGGTGGACGAGGACGCGCAGCTCCTCATAGCTGCACACTGAAGATATGCGGGTAGGAGGATCAAAGAGGCTACTGGGGCGTAGAGAAGCTGTGCCGTGTAGCCTCAGCTCCGGCTACTCCACGCCCCAGTAGCCTCTTTAGAAAATTTGCATATTAGGGAAATAAAAGTTAGAAAAAGATACAGGGGACTTGAGGATTAGCCCTTAAATGGGCTATCCTCACGTAGAATAGAGGCACCTACTACCCGATCTACCTTAATAGGTAGATCCGTGGTGGTAGGTTTCCTTTAAGAAGCACAAAATTTATGATGCATTGAATAAATATGAGATATTAAGGGAACCTGTCAGTAGGTTTGGATCCCATAAAACCACCAGCAAACCCTGATGCAACTTGTGTTTACCACCCCAAACCTTTCCATGTTTCCATATTATCAGGAGTCCATGAAGGTCTGGTGATGTGGTGCATTGTGGGTAGTGAAGCCGATTTCAGTGCCGCCCATTTGCCCAATGTTCAAAGCCTGTGATCTCAAGTAGACTCACGTCACCAGACCCTCGCCCCCGTTCCATTTTAGAATTCTGGTGACCAACTGAGGTAAGGTTAAGGATTTTGACCCCTCAAACTATTGAAGGTGTGTTGGTGGTTGAAAGCTTAAATTGAGATTAACACTAGGCTGGTTTTACTTGTGAGGTGTTCATGAACTGGTAGAATCCCTGGTGTAAATATTCTGGCCACACTTTCAACCTCCAGAAAAAACGGTAGAAGGTGTGTGCCAGGGCATTAAAGGGGTTCTCCAGGCTAAAAATCTTGTTGACTTATTGTGACATACCTTAGGGACATACACGGTCAATTAGCTATCGTTTTTCATAGACACTTTCTGAACGCACAGGACATGAGTTGTCTACACAACCTCCGGTAAGGCACAACACTCACTCACAACCCTGAACGGCTGAAACTTCGCCTTTTTACTCACCAGTGAAACTGAGCCCTGTTACGCACAATAGTTTCTGCCACCAGCCCTCGTAACGTATAAGTCTGGCCGATATGGGTATAATATCGGGCCAGAAGTCAACCCAAGTAGTTTCATAGTTTCATAGTTTATACGGCTGAAAAAAGACACTTGTCCATCAAGTTCAACCAAGGAAGGGAAGGGATTGGATGAGGAAGGGATTTAGGGAAAACAATTCTATATAACATAACCAGCAATGTTATTTAGGTGTAAAAAGGCATCTAGACCCTTCTTAAAGCTCTCTGCTGTCCCTGCTGTGACCAGCGCCTGAGGCAGGCTATTCCACAGAGTGACAGTTCTCATAGTAAAAAAGCCCTGTCGCCTCCGGTGATTAAACCTTGTTTTCTCCAGACGGAGACAGTGCCCCCTCGTCTTTTGATTTGATCTAATCTGAAACAACTTACCACCATATTTTTTGTATGGACCATTCATATATTTAAATAAATTAATCATGTCCCCTCGTAGTCGTCTCTTTTCCAGACTAAATAAATCTAGTTGTTTTAATCTTTCCTCATAACTAAGACCCTCCATACCCCTTATCATTTTTGTGGCTCTACGTTGAACCCTCTCCAGCTCCAGGGCATCCTTTTTATGGACCGGTGCCCAGAACTGGACGGCATATTCCAGGTGAGGCCGAACCAGTGCCTTGTACAGGGGTAATATTACATCCCTATCACGAGAGTCCATACCACTTTTGATACACGACAAGATCCTACTAGCTTTAGAGGCAGCTGATTGACATTGCATGCTGTTATTCAATTTATGATCTACTAGTACCCCCAGGTCCCTCTCAACAAGGGACTCTCCCAGATTTACTCCCCCAAGGACATATTTTGCCTTTGGATTATTTGCCCCCAGGTGCATAACCTTACATTTATCCACATTAAACCTCAATTGCCAAGTGGATGACCAAACATTCAGTTTGTCCAAGTCACCCTGCAGCCTATGAACATCCTCCATAGACTGTATTACACTACACAGTTTGGTGTCATCTGCAAAAATAGACACAGTGCTATTAATTCCTACCTCTATATCATTAATAAATATATTAAATAGTAGTGGGCCAAGCACAGAACCCTGAGGTACACCACTCATAACTGGTGACCATTCCGAGTAGGAATCATTGACCACAACTCTCTGGATACGATCCTTCAGCCAGTTTTCAATCCAATTGCAAATGATTTCTGCCAAACCAATAGCCCTAATTTTACCCATCAGGCGTCTATGAGGAACAGTGTCAAATGCCTTTGCAAAGTCCAAGAACACAATATCCACAGCTGCTCCTCCATCCAGGCATCTGCTCACCTCTTCATAGAAGCAGATAAGGTTAGTTTGACAACTTCTATTCTTAGTAAACCCATGCTGGCTATCACTTATTATTCTATTTGATGTTACATACTCCAGTATGTAGTCTTTTACTAACCCTTCCAATACTTTCCCCACAATGGAAGTTAAGCTTACAGGTCTGTAATTGCCTGGCGAAGTTCTAGAGCCCTTTTTATATATTGGCACCACATTTGCCTTGCGCCAGTCACTTGGCACCACACCAGACATTACGGAATCCCTGAAGATTTTAGACAGTGGTACAGCAATAACAGAACTGAGTTCTTTAAGAACTCTGGGGTGTAACCCATCTGGTCCAGGAGCTTTGTACACATTGATTTTATTGAGCTTAGATTGGATAATGTCTACATTCAGCCAGTCTAGTATATTACAGGGTGCATGAACCGCACTGGCAACACCCAAGTCAGAAGTTCTCTCTTCTATTGTATAAACGGAGCTAAAAAACCTATTAAGTAACTCCGCCTTCTCTTAGTCTCCAGTCACCGATGCCCCATTTTCAGAATAAAGGGGTCCAACCTGTTCTGACCCATTTTTTTTTGCATTGATATACTTAAAAAAATTCTTGGGATTTGTTTTGCTATCTTTAGCCACCTGTCTTTCATTTTGTATTTTGGCTGATTTGATTTCTTTTTTACAGATTTTGGTAAGTTTTTTGTAAGTATTGAAAGCCTCTGGTGACCCATCAGATTTATATTTTTTAAATGCCCTCTTTTTCTCATTAATTGCCCTTTTAACTGTAGCTGTAAGCCACGCAGGGTGTAATCTAGCCCGTCTATACTTGTTACCTATTGGAATAAATTTAGAAGTATAAAAACCCAGGATAGATTTGAATTTCTCCCATTTAACATTAGTATCATCATGTGACAGTATCTGATCCCAGTCTATATCCTGTATTGCAGCCCTGAATTTCTGGAAATTGGCCCTCTTAAAATTCAAAGTTTTCGATTTTCCCACCTGTTTCTGCTTTTTAACGTTTAAGAGGAAAATAATTATATTATGATCGCTGTTCCCAAGGGGTTCCCTGACACTGACATTTTGGACAATCTCCTCATTGTTAGAAATCACAAGGTCCAACAATGCGTCACCTCTTGTGGGATCTTCTACCAGCTGCACCATAAAATTATCCTGGAGAATGTTCATAAAATGTTTCCCCTTCATAGTAGTATATATATATAACACTATAGACACAGACATGGGGATTTGTGGGTTTAGATCAAAGGACAACGCAGGTTACATTTATACATTTAATTGCCTTAAGGTCACACCAGACAATACACACAAGAGAATGTATATACCATTAACAAGTTACAGACAGAGTACAACAAGTTAAAGCAATCAAGTGATAGTCATAGCTGAACCAGTGGCGATAGGATAGTCAGCACTTGAAGATGCAGGAATTTTTATGATCTTGTGATGGTGAAAATCTCCAAGAAAAAGGACTATGGCCAAGGGGGTGACTTGATTTTATTGGTGGTGTACACACCATAGGTGGGTTCTAGAAAACCACCTACCTGGATCAGACCCTGAGCCTTATATGAGTTCTAACTTCACAATAGGAGGTCACAGACTTATGGTTCCAGGACCTCCAAACTGTTCCAGACCTCAGGAGTCATTTGAGACCTAACATGACCTACTTACTATGCTCCCATTGAAAGTTCCTCCTTATCCGAAGTCCCAGGTGTGTGTTAGTATTTGGCTGGGGTGGACCATGACTGGCATATTATTGGCCATGTACCTCTTTGTAGTGGTGGAGGACACTCTCGTTGCCACAGCATCTGCTCAAAGTGTGAACTAGGACTTTGAAGCTCTCTCCCCATCCAAGATGAGGCTGGGGGAAGTGAGGGGCAAAGTGTTGAGATGTGCAAGGCACTGGTGTACACACCTGTGCCCCCCCCCCCACCTGTATACTTCTATATATGTATCACACATATGCTCTGAATGGGTCTTCAATATCAGATTGATGGGGTCTAATATCATGCACCCTAAATGATCAGATGTTCTCCCCAACTAAAACACAAAGAATGGGACAGGAAACGAATGGCGCCATTCTCTTTATAGTGGTCGAACTTAGTCACTGCATCTCAGCTCTCATTTAAGCTTGTCTGTAGTAACTCGGTTTGACCACTAAATAGAGAATGGCGCTGTCTGCTTCCCGAGTATCAGCTTCAGTAATTAGGACCTCCACCAATCTGATATCTAGGACCTAATGTAACCCCCTTGACCCCGGCACCCGGCAGCATAGGTTGGGCAGACATGAGAATCCTTCTATTCTCCATGAATTACAAAGTATCCATTGTATCTCATATATATATATATATATATATATATATATATATATATATATATATGTATATATATATATATATATATATATATATCTCATATATATATATATATATATATATATATATATATGAGATACAATGGATATATATGAGATACAATGGATATATATATGGATATATATATATATATGAGATACAATGGATATATATGAGATACAATGGATATATATATGGATATATATATATATATGAGATACAATGGATATATATGAGATACAATGGATATATATATGGATATATATATATATATGAGATACAATGGATATATATGAGATACAATGGATATATATATGGATATATATATATATGAGATACAATGGATATATATGAGATACAATGTATACTTTGTACTTCATGGATAGATAGAAGGATTCTCATGTCTGCCCAGTCTGTGCTGCCTGGTGCTCTTTAAGGGGGTTACATTAGGTCCTAGATATCTGATTAGTGGAGGTCCTAATTACTGAAATATATATATATTTGGGTTGTTTTCCGTGTATTTGTGCAGCCAAAGCTCGTCCTTCTTATGCGCCTGGCAGGTGGACACGAGAAAAATGAGCGTTTGCCGGAATACGGTGTAATTATTCAGACACCTCAGCGCCGTCGGATCCATGCACCGAGTGTCTGTTCAATATCCACTTGAGAAATGGTCATTAGCAATAAATCCATAGTTCACTGGAAAAATTCCG
Organism: Engystomops pustulosus; assembly: GCF_040894005.1. NCBI lineage: Eukaryota > Metazoa > Chordata > Amphibia > Anura > Leptodactylidae > Engystomops > Engystomops pustulosus. The sequence goes on along the minus strand of NC_092417.1, from coordinate 176,253,436 downwards.
CTTATCCCTCCAGAATAGGGAATGACAGGAACACACATGGACAGATGAGGCGGCGGGCGGGGGGCTGCGGCGAGTAATTGCCGGGCTGTTAATCTATGTGAATGAGCGCGGGATGGGGGGGAGATACATGTCTCCACCACTACGACACATCCTCGCCTGCTGCGCCATCCGTCTTCGCCTCTGTCTATCCGCTATGAAACATCCATAAACCAGGACATCAATATCCAAAGACCATTAGAGGAAACAGATCACCTCCGTTTACAGGACTCAGAGGCGCATAAATCCCCCCCCAAAACATACACTTATGATTATTAATTATGTCCCAAAGTGTAAGACAGTGAATCAGCCGCTGAGCATCACAGGATGGTGGTGGTGGGGGACGCTCGGCGATGCTACGATGACCACCGGGGGCGCCGTTTGTTCTTATTTAATTTCCTATATGACGGGTTTTATAATACAGAACATACAAATGTAATAAATTATTTGTTTTATAACACAGTTTCCTCTATTAAATGACTTTGTTTAACCTTTAAAATGCTGTTGTCTTGGGTTATAATAAAGTTCTAGACCAGGAAGACAAACACTCGTCCAGGAATCTCCATCGCCCCATACTCCCAGGACATGATCAGCAGCAAACATGGTGGTCATGGAAATATTGCGAGTGTAGCGCCAAGTACAAATGGAATAAAATAAATATTAACTGGTTATTTCCACAGGTAGAGCAAAGATACAAGGGAACCTGTCAGCAGGAGTGACCATACAGACTGCAGTCAGCGTTCGCTATTGTCCCTGGAGTCTCTGTGTATCTTGTTAGTAGCAGAAGGACTGTGATATATAGATTTATATTCCAGGATTATTAGATCTCCAATTGTACTGGCGGTGTATCTTGACACTGCTGTGCTCTGAGCTCTCTGCAGACAGTGTTATGTATTATCCCTGGTGAGATGTATTCAAACGTTGTTAGCTCTTCAATTGCACTGGGGGCGTGTCCTCTCACTGCTGTGCTCTGAGCTCTCTGCAGCCAATTGTATGCATTGCTCATGGATAGATGTGTAATCAGACCTTTGTATATGTTAGTAGCAGCAGGACTGTGAAATATGGATTAATATTCCATAGACTTCTACTCCTCCCCATCCTCCATGGACATCCACTCCTCTCCATCCTCCTTGGACTTCTACTCCTCCCCATCCTCCAAGGAAGTCTACTCCTCCCCATCCTCCATGTAATTCTACTCTTCCCCATCCTCCATGGACTTCTACTCCCCCCCATCCTCCAAGGAAGTCTACTCCTCCCCATCCTCTATGGACTTCTACTCCTCTCCATCCTCCATGGACTTCTAATCCTCCCCATTCTCCATGGACATCTACTCCTCTCCATCCTCCATGTAATTCTACTCTTCCCCATCCTCCATGGACTTCTAATCCTCCCCATTCTCCATGGACATCTACTCCTCTCCATCCTCCATGTAATTCTACTCTTCCCCATTCTCCATGGACTTCTACTCCTCCCCATCCTCCATGGACTTCTACTCTTCCCCATCCTCCATGTAATTCTACTCTTCCCCATCCTCCATGGACTTCTCCTCCCCCCCATGCTCCAAGGAAGTCTACTCCTCCCCATCCTCTATGGACTTCTACTCCTCTCCATCCTTCATGGACTTCTAATCCTCCCCATTCTCCATGGACATCTACTCCTCTCCATCCTCCATGGACTTCTAATCCTCCCCATTCTCCATGGACATCTACTCCTCTCCATCCTCCATGGACTTCTAATCCTCCCCATTCTCCATGGACATCTACTCCTCTCCATCCTCCTTAGACTTCTACTCCCCCCCATCCTAGATGGACTTCTAATCCTCCCCATTATCCATGGACATCTACTCCTCTCCATCCTCCATAGACTTCTACTCCTCCCCATCCTAAATGGACTTCTACTCCTCCCCATCCTCCATAGACTTCTACTCCTCCCCATCCTAAACGGACTTCTAATCCTCCCCATCCTCCATGGACATCTACTCCTCTCCATCCTCCTTAGACTACTACTCCTCCCCATCCTACATAGACGTCTACTCCTCCCCATCCTCCATGGACTTCTACTCCTCTCTATCCTCCATGGACTTCTACTCATCTCTATCCTCCATGGACTTCTAATCCTCCCCATTCTCCATGGACATCTACTCCTCTCCATCCTCCATGGACTTCTACTCCTCCCCATCCTACATGGACATCTACTCCTCTCCATCTTCCATAGACTACTACTCCTCCCCATCCTCCATGGACATCTACTCCTCCCCATCCCCATGGACTTCTACTCCTCCCCATCCTCCATGGACATCTACTCCCCCCCATCCTCCATGGACATCTACTCCTCTCCATCCTCCATGGACTTCTACTCCTCCCCATCCTAAATGGACTTCTAATCCTCCCCATTCTCCATGGACATCTACTCCTCTCCATCCTCTATGGACATCTACTCCTCCCCATCCTCCATGGACATCTACTCCTCTCCATCCTCCATGGACTTCTACTCCTCTCTATCCTCCATGGACTTCTACTCCTCCCCATTCTCCATGAACTTCTACTCCTCCCCATCCTCCATGGACATCTACTAATCCTCATGCCTACATGGACTCCTACTCCTCCCCATCCTCCATGGACTTCTACTCCTTCCCATCCTCAAAGGACTTCTAATCCTCCCCATCCTCCATGGACTCCTACTCCTCCCCATCCTCCATGGACTTCTACTCCTTCCCATCCTCAAAGGACTTCTACTCCTCCACATCCTCCATGGACTTCTACTCCTCCCCATCCTACATGGACTTCTAATCCTCCCCATTCTCCATGGACATCTACTCCTCTCCATCCTCTATGGACATCTACTCCTCTCCATCCTCTATGGACATCTACTCCTCCCCATCCTCCATGGACATCTACTCCTCTCCATCCTCTATGGACATCTACTCCTCCCCATCCTCCATGGACATCTACTCCTCTCCATCCTCTATGGACATCTACTCCTCTCCACCCTCCATGGACTTCTAATCCTCCCCATGCTACATGGACGTCTACTCCTCCCCATCCTCCATGGACTTCTACTCCTCCCCATCCTCCATGGACTTCTACTCCTCCCCATCCTCCATGTAAGTTGATTTTATGGGGATTTGAGGGAAATAATTTTTCAACATAAGAAGGGTGACATTTTGTTAATCGTCTCTTTTGGAACATGTCACCAGATGTATTTGTAAAAAAAAAAGTGGTAACTGTTTCCCTTTAAATCCAGCCCACTCTCCCCTTTATGAAGGTTTAGACGCGTCATCCGTCCTAGAAGCTGTGGGCATGTGGAATGAAGGCGACTCACCCTGCGCGGCGCACGTTTCAACGCAACATTTAATTTCACATAATCTCAAAAATAGTCTAATCAAAGCCCTGAAATGTTACATCAAAGTGGGAAGAAGAACACCAGCGCCGACGAGGAGGCTTCATCTTCTGTGCAGCTGTCACTGCGTTTCAGTGTTCCACCCACTGTGCCGCTGATTGATAGTCATCACAGGTTGTCAGAACTCGTGAGGAACAGTCGACTTTATGGAGGATTGAATATGTTTTTATCTTTTCAAAGACAATTGACAGACAACCTTGATCTCGCCCGTACGTAAGTGGCTCTTTGAAGCGCTGTGATATTCCCCGCTTAATTGGACGCCAAAGTTCATTACCGCGCTCCGGCTACTTCTCCTCATTCCCTTTCAGCTAATGTTGATTTTATCTTGATTTTCTAATAGTGACTTTCCCACAGGCACCGAGACCTTCTTGGAGAGAAACTCGAATTTTTTTTTTTTTTTGGATTACCAAGTACTTTACATTTATACGGATGCAGCAAAGTTTAACTTGACATCTAATAAAAAAATGACACGGCTGCTGCAAACTTGAAATAGACTTTTAACTCAACGAAAGACATTGAAATAATCAAGTATTGACTGGTGCAACAATGTATTTAACACCTTACAGCCCGTTTTAATGCATTTTAAACTATCAGTCTCCGTAGGTCAAGTAAAAAATGTCCTTTCTAGTATCCCCTCTTTTATGTTAAATCTCATTCATTTGACTATAAAACATCTCCCCAAAGTCAGGAAAATATGACTCTTCTCACCTCATTTTCACATGAGATGAGTCAGGTTTAGTGGTTGCATTGGTAGTGTCACTTCAGACTATATTCACACTATGGAGCGCATTTTCGTCGGGTTCCCCGGCGCCGCATTTAACAGGGGATTGTGGCGCACGCAAGCGGATTTTGGCGTATCAGCGCCGGCTTGCACGCAACACAAAGCAGGGGGCCGGCCATTGGACAACCCTATGGATTCGGACTGAGCACGGGATTTAACATTTCGAATTGTGTCGCAAGACAATGCACTCACATGCACCGGGAAGAAGAAGGTGAACTCCGGCGGACCTCGGCGCAGAAGCGACGGATGCAGGAACTCGGGCGCACAAGCTACGTGGATCGCGCCGGACTTCATCTTCGTCGGACCGTCCGAATCGGGGTTTATGAGAGGACCGGGTGAGTAAATTTTCCCCTATATCTTCTGTTCTGTAGCGCTTAGAAACATGCAATTATATTATGTCTTATATTAAAGCTAAAAATCTGAACTTTCAGATCCCATCAGGCTAATTGTACTTTGAGCAAAAGAACTGGATATTCAGGCAGTTAAAGATGTAGTTCGAAACCTGCAGAGAAAGATGAGATTCTTATCTTTAATATGACACCTACATCATGTTTCTACCTGTTATAGAACCGAAGATAATGGGGCACATCTACTAAGGGTCCAGGGACCGCGATTCCGTCTGGCTTTCCCAAATATTTCCATTGTGCTAAATTGCCCCGGGTTTTGGAGCACGCGATCGGATTGCGGCGCATCAGCGACGACTTGCAAGCGACAGAAATGGGGGGGGGGGGTGGCCATTGGACAACCCGACGGATTCAGAAAAAACACAGAATTTTAAAAACTAAGTGGGGCAAATTTACTTACCCGGCCCATTCGCGATCCAGCGGCGCGTTCTCTGCTCTGGATTCGGGTCCGGCCGGGATTCATGAAGGCAGTTCCTCCGCCGTCCACCAGGTGGCGCTGCTGCGCTGAAAGTCATCTCATCGCGCCGGAATGCACCACCTCGGACCAGGTGAAGGTAAGCGCTCCCCAAGCGACACTTTTTCGGTTTTTAAATGCGGCCGTTTTTCCGAATACGTCAGGTTTTCGTTCGGCCACGCCCCCCGATTTCCGTCGCGCGCATGCCGGCGCCGATGCGCCACAATCCGATCGCGTGCGCCACAATCCCGGGGCAATTCAGGTACAATCGGCGCAAATCGGAAATATTCGGGTAATATGTCGGGAAAACGCGAATCGGGCCCTTAGTAAATGACCCCCAATGTGTCGCAAGATCATGCACTCACATGCACCAGGAAGAAGAAGGTGAACTCCAGTGGACCTTGGCGCGGAATCGACACCTGCTGGAAATTGGACGCACGACCTTAGTGATTTGCGCCGGACACGAATCCTCGTCGGACAACGCACCGTGGGATCGCGACTTGACCGGGTAAGTAAATCTGCCCCAATGACTTCTGAAGTGACAATTCCTGTTCAACCACTAAACTTGACTCATCTCATGTGAGAAGAGTCATATTTGCCTGACTGTGAAGGAGATATTTTATTGGTTAATGTATGAGATTTCACATAAAACAAAGAAATGGATATTTCATACTTGACCAGAAGGAAGCAATAGTTTAGTGAGATAAAAGCTGGTATTATAAAGCAGACCCCTATCACTAACAGATCCCAGGTGTTACGTGTTAAGTGCTGCAGTCACATACAACCCTTGCACTTAAATAACAACATTTGTGCCATATTGTATTGCGGTATATAGTATGAGAAACACTCTAAAAAAATATTTTAAAAGTAAGAACTTAAAATGACTCCCCTTTTCTTAAAAAACACAAATAAAGTAAAAAAAAAATAAAAAATCCAGTTGCCACACCAGAAAGAAAGAAAAATTAAAAATGGCATCCATGAAACCATCAGCTCATCAAACTAAAAAACCAAGCTCCATAGTACGAAAAAGTTCCGGGTGTCATAATCTATTCATTTATTTTAAAGATATAAAAACATAATAAAAATGTTGGCAATTTGGTATCTTCGTGATCGCACTGACACAAAGGGGGTCATTTACTAAGGGCCCAATTTGCGTTTTCCCGACGTGTTACCAGAATATTTCCGATTTGCGCCGATTTTCCCTGTATTGCCCCGGGATTTTGGCGCACGCGATCGGATTGTGGCGAATTGGCGCCAGCATGCACGCGACGGGGCGTGGCCGAACGAAAACTGACGGATTCGGAAAAACCGACGCATTTAAAAAAAAAAAAAGTGTCGCGCGACTCGCGCTTACCTTCACCAGGTATAGGATGGTGCATTCCGGCGGACCTCGGGGAACTTCAGCGCAGCAGCGCCAACTGGTGGACGTCAGAGGAACTGCCTTAGGGAATCGCCAGAAGACCCAAATCCACCGCAGAGAACGCGCCGCTGGATCGCGAATGGACCGGGTAAGTAAATCTGCCCCATTGACTTCCAATACCCGGCGTCCAGAACACGGATATTCGGAACCTCAGCAATGGGTCAGAGGTTTCTGCAAAACAGGACTAGTGTTTTGGGGTCCTTTTTCCTGTGTAGGGGGCACCTGATATATAAGGAGGTTCAAACCTAATCTGATAGTCCGTACTATGATTGACTTCAGTAGGGGGCAGAAATGGGCATTCAGTGGCAGTAGGGAGCAGTAGGGGGCAATATGGGACAGTAGGGGGCAGTACGGAGCAGTAGGGGGCGGTAAGGGGCAGTAGGGGGAAGTAGGAAGCAGTACGGAGCAGTAGGGGGCGGTAAGGGGCAGTAGGGGGTAGTAGGCAGCAGTAGGGAGCATTAAAGGGAAGTAGGGAGCAGTAGGGAGCTAGAGTCCATTCTAGCCAGAAAAATGTTGCGAAAGCTGTTAAATAGGTATACGTGGACCTGGCAAAGTTTTGGTTAACATTGCAAGATTGGGTCATTAAACAGAGATTTTAGGCAGAAGAATCGGCATCCAGGGTCACCCCCAACGTTAACACCCGTGATTGGTGTCGACTCCGAATGTTGGTTCTACTCTTTAAAGGTTGGCGACAGAGGATTTTACCTGAGAATGTCGAAACATGGCAGTGGTTACATTTCAAGGGTTGACACCCGTGACCGGCGCCAACACCAATCACAGGTGTAAGTAAGGACCCGATCCTGCAATGTTCAGTACAGATCCATATATTGCACTTTGGGGTGCGGCCATCTTTATGGATGCTTTCACAGCGAACCCGAGGCTAAATGGGTCAATCATTCCTACTGGGGAAGATCCAGTCTGGGGATTATAATATGGGCGGTAGCCTGGGGCCCAAGCCTTCTAGGGGGCCCATGACCACCCAAACCACCCACCAAGTTTTATACTAATATGAACCTTCACCAATGAAATCCTTGTACAACTGTTCCTGCGCTCTCTCACAATAGCCATTTCAGGACCTTTGAAGGTCCTCCAAAGGTCCTAAAAACCACAGATTGAAAGAAGAAGGGACGCGTCCTCCATTCCCCAAGAAGCTGATTCCAATACCAGATGTAGAAAATGACTGCAGACTTGTAAGGGCTATAATATTCCTACAGCCCAGGACCCATTGGGGTCTTAATCTGTCCCGGGAAAGACCATTTACTCCGCCTTCTCCCTCCGCTGCCACGCCCCCATGTAGAAAATTGTGAGGGCAGAAGAAACTGAGTTTGCACAAAACTTTTTGCACAAATGGAGCGAACAAAGATGTAAATCAGCAGTTTCTACGCGAAAAAGGCAAATGCACCGAATAGAAGAAAGGACGAGGGAATAGACGGAAGGATGGAAAGAGATGGACACAAGATAGAGAGAGGATCACGTTGTGTATATATGTATCTGCATTTCTCACTTGTTATATCTGTATATATCTGGTGTTTGCCGGATAAAGGACAGGAGGAGGACACAGGATGGGTTAGTAAAGACAGAGTTGAAACTTCATGCGGTTAGTGAATGTGATAGATCTGCCTGAAGAGATGGGTTATAAGAGCACCAGGGAAGGGCATTCCAGAGAATTGGTGCAGCTCTGGAGAAATCCTGGAGACGTGAGTGAGAGGTTCGAATTTAGGTCGAGATGAATCTAATTTCACTGGAAGAGCACGGGATGGTCAATAGACTGAGATGAGGGAAGGGAATGTTTAAGAAAATCTATAAAAATGACCTATGAATAGTCACATCTTATATTATTTATTCACTTCTAGGTTATTAGATAGAATTTCACTAGAAAATAAGCCAATAATGATAATAATCCTGACCTGTGACTAGAATCTCTAGATGTATCTATATAATGTAACATCCCCCTGCGTCATAGATACAATGTTTCCAATCTACAAGGTCACCTGGATACATGCGAACGTACAGTAATAATGGAGCTAATGGCTAAACACAATCCATACGTTCTACATTCACGTAGCGTCCGCGCAGCGCGAGTCATCGCCGCGACAAGCGATTATTTATAGATTTTTATAGAGTCATTTATTAAAAGTAATTTAATTAAAGTTTACTTCTATTCAACCAACGCGGCGATGCGGTGATGGATGGGAGACGCCGCGCTGCGGACACAACGTGACGACTTTTTCATCAGTTGTTTTTGAAGTTTTTTTATACAATATTAATGATACCGAATGTTTTTCTCATTGTTTTAACTTATATTTCACATGAATTCATTAATATTTATTTTTCTAAACACATTTTTAAGGTCTCCAGGAATAAAAAAAAATGAAAAAGTAAAAAAAAAAAAAAAATTAAAATCTTTAAATACGATAAAGTAGTCATTTAAAAGAAACCTCCCATCACAATCCATCCTGATAAACCGGGGACATTACGCATAGATCCGGGCACCAGGACTGTGGGAATCTTATTATATCTATTATCCTTAGGCTTCTTCCGTCTAAAGTCAACTTTTAAAATTATGCTAATGAGCCAGAAGCCCCAAAATGCTGTACACTTCACTGGCTGTTACACTGGGCAGATGAAGGGGCAAGTGCTGAGTGGACAGGGGATGAGACAGTGTAATAGCCTGTGAAGCTAGAGCACAGAGTGGGTTTGATAACATAAGCCCAAAAGTCCTATAAGCTAATTAGCATAATTTAAGTTGATTTTAGGAAGTTGCATGGTGCCTGGATCTATGAGTAAGTGTTTTGATAGATAGATAGATAGATAGATAGATAGATAGATAGATAGACAGATAGATAGGAGATAGATAGATAGATAGATAGATAGATAGATAGATAGACAGATAGATAGATAGATAGATAGGAGATAGATATGATATGATATGAGATAGATAGATAGATAGATAGATAGATAGATAGATAGATAGTAAGATAGATATGAGATAGATAGATAGATAGATATGAGATAGATAGATAGATAGATAGATAGATAGATAGGGAGATAGATAGATAGATAGATAGATAGATAGATAGGAGATAGATAGATAGATAGATAGATAGATAGGAGATAGATAGATAGATAGATAGGAGATAGATAGATAGATAGATAGATAGATAGATAGATAGATAGATAGGAGATAGATAGATAGATAGATAGATAGATAGATAGATAGATAGATAGGAGATAGATAGATAGATAGATAGATAGGAGATAGATAGATAGATAGATAGATAGGAGATAGATAGATAGATAGATAGGGGATAGATAGGAGATAGATAGATAGATAGATAGATAGATAGATAGATAGATAGATAGATAGGAGATAGATAGATAGATAGATAGATAGGAGATAGATAGATAGATAGATAGATAGATAGGAGATAGATAGATAGATAGATAGATAGATAGATAGATAGATAGGGGATAGATAGATAGATAGATAGATAGATAGATAGATAGGGGATAGATAGGAGATAGATAGATAGATAGATAGATAGATAGATAGATAGATAGGAGATAGATAGATAGATAGATAGATAGATAGGAGATAGATAGATAGATATTTTTACATGATTAATATTGTGTTTAAAACTAAGTAAAGTAATGTCATCAATATGAGAGTGTTATTTGAAATAACAATTTACAATTATGTTTTTGAATGTTTTTTTTTATGTTTTAATTATTTCTCTAAATAAACATCTTATGCAATCAGGCTTAATTAAAGGAGAGAATACGCTTCGAAATATATGATCTTAATTATTGATTAAGAAAATGTTAACGCTTAGATTAAAGCTTCTTTGAACACATCCAAAAATATGTTATGTGATCACATCTCAGAGTTAAATTGAAAGATTTTAACATCTTTTCATTAATCTAAAAAATATATATTTGTAATTTATTTTTGTTGAAAATATGAGCAACTGTATATGTTAAAATATGTTAAATGTTTATCATTAGGGGAGCACGGTGGCTCAGTGGTCAGCACTACAGCCTTGCAGCATGGTGGCTCAGTGGTCAGCACTACAGCCTTGCAGTACGGTGGCTCAGTGGTCAGCACTACAGCCTTGCAGCATGGTGGCTCAGTGGTCAGCACTACAGCCTTGCAGTACGGTGGCTCAGTGGTCAGCACTACAGCCTTGCAGCACGGTGGCTCAGTGGTCAGCACTACAGCCTTGCAGTACGGTGGCTCAGTGGTCTGCACTACATCCTTGCAGCACTGGGAACCTGGTTTCAATTCCCAGGGTCAATATCTGAAAAGAGTTTGTATGTTCTCTCTATGTTTACGTGGGTTTCCTCAGGGTCCTCCAGTTTCCTCCCACACTCCAAAACATACTGGGAGGTTGATTAGTTTGTGAACCCCATTGGGGACAGGGACTGATCTGACAAGCTTTGTGCAGTGCTGCGTAATCTGTGTGCGCTATATAGATAAAGGACTTATTATTATTACTGATCATTATTTTAAGAGATATGCTTATTTTTTTTAAACGTGCTTTACTAATTTTTAAAGGGAACCTGTCACCAAAGACAGGTTGCAGAAACCCATCACACCTGCAGTGCACATCTGTCTTTCTGCCTTTTCTAAGCATTTGCATTACACTATAATTGTGTGTGCCTTACCTTGCACCCTGACAAATTCCTGGTGTAGTCACAGGGGCTGGGGTTTGGTGTGGATGCATTTCAAAAAACAACATGTGCCTTGTCTGTGTTACTCACTCCTCAGAGCTTGGCCCCCACCATTGTGCTCCTGTACAGCTCCACCTCCTACTCCTTCTCAGAGGTCACAGCCTGGTGAGCTGACATCAGCGGGGAGGGAGGAGCTGTACAGGAGCACAAAGATGGAGGCAGCCTGCAACTCAGTCAAGTCACATATTGTTTTTTGAAATGCCTCCAAACCAAAGCCCAACCCCTGTGACTACTGCAGGATTTTCCCAGAATGCAAGAGTAAGTTATAACATACAATTATATTGTAATACAAATGCTTAGAAAAGGCAGAGAGGCCGATGTGCACTGCAGGTGTCATGGGCTTTTACAATCTGTCTTTAGGGAAAATGAGGTCCCTGGTGACAGGTTCCCTTTAATCTTAATATTTTGATTTTTGATCTTTAATACTTTTACAAAAATTTTTTGGGATTATGTAATAATAACAACACTACCTTATTTTATTATTATTATTACAATTATTATTATTATTATTATTATTATTATTATTATTATGTTTATTGTTTTTATTATTGTTCTTCTTATTGTTGTTATTATTGTTATTCTTTTTATTATTGTTGTTATTATTATTATGATTATTATTATTGCTATTATTATTATCATTATTGTTATTGTTGTTATTATTATGATTATTATTATTATTGTTACTACTACAATTATTATTATTATTATTATTATTATTTGTATTATTATTATTATTATTACAATTATTATTATTATTATTATTATTATTATTGTTATTATTATTGTTATTATTATTATTTTGATTATTATTATTACAATTATTATTACTATTATTATTATTTTGATTATTATTACAATTATTATTACTATTATTATTATAATTATTATTTTGATTATTATTATTATTACTATTATTATTACTATTATTATTATTATTTTATTATTATTATCATTATTGTTATTATTATTATTAGTATTATTATTATTTTGATTATTATTATTACAATTATTATTACTATTATTATTATTATTATTATTATTTTTATTATTCAGTTAAACTTGTTTTATGAATTCTTTGAAAAGATGTTTTTAACATATTAAAGAAATAAATATTTAGTGAATCTTCCTGGACTGTGGAGAACTTGCTTCTGCCTCTTCTGTATCGGTAACAGGGGACGTCACTGTGACCTCCCTTTCAAGGTTGACAAAGGACTTGAGGAGTCTGTAGTACAATGTGGAGATATAATTGTCAATTATGTGACAGCGGCTGCTGAATCCTGATATGGGCGGAGATATTCAGCAGCAGGTGTCACTTTAAATGAAAACCTATTAACCTAGCGCCTAATAAATGGAGGGTTTGATACCTCTAAGCAAGGTGATTAGGCTCCGGGCCGTCCAGAACTGCAGCGTGCGCACAGAGCCCAAGCTGCTGCTGTCAGTGATTTATACTGCTGCATAATCTGCTGCACTTAGGGAATCTCCATACAATGCACAAGACTTTCTAATGAACTCATTCACACATGGCAGCTCGGGACCCAGGAGCCTCGCCGGACGTCTTAGCCACAGGCCACACGGAACGTCTTATTCCCTGGATTTTACTCAATGTTACATTGTTGCGTTCAAGGTTTTGTCTTCTGGAAAAAAGGGGTCCATCTCTAACTTAAAGGAAATCTACCACCAGGATGAAGGATTGTAAACCAAGCACAGTTACCTGTAGGTGTGTGCCCCCTCTGGAAGGATCTGCTGTTCATTTAGCTTCTCATGCCTGGGTTTTTACACAGAAAGGCTTTAAAAATTATGCAAATGACCCTGAGGGGCTCCATTCTCCGTATCTGTTAATTGAGCCCAGAGCCCCTCAGGTTCCCTTGCATAATTTTCGAAGGCTATAAAAAAAAACAAAAAAAAAACAAGAGAAGCTTAAAGAAGAGCAGATCCTGACAGAGGGGGAGCACACCAATATGTCAGTGCTTGGTTTACAATCCTACATCCTGGTGCTAGATGTCCTTTAACTCCAATTTTATTAAATGGAACCTGTCAGTAGCTGTGACCATACAGACTGCAGCCAGAGTTATGTATTGTCCCTGAGGATGTGTAATCAGACCATCGTGTGTGTTGTTAGTAGCAGCAGGGCTGTGATATAGCGGTTTATATTTCAGAATTGTAGATTCCAGATTCTACTGGGTGTGTTTACTCACACTGCTGCGCTATTAGTTCTCCGTAGCCAGTGTTATGTATTGTCCCTGGAGAGATGTGTAATCAGACCTCACACTGCTGTGCTCTGTGCTCTCTGCAGCCAGTGTTATGTATTGTCCCTGGAGAGATGTGTAATCAGACCTCACACTGCTGTGCTCTGTGCTCTCTACAGCCAGTGTTATGTATTGTCCCTGGAGAGATGTGTAATCAGACCTCACACTGCTGTGCTCTGTGCTCTCTGCAGCCAGTGTTATGTATTGTCCCTGGAGAAATGTGTAATCAGACCTCACACTGCTGTGCTCTGTGCTCTCTGCAGCCAGTGCTATGTATTGTCCCTGGAGAGATGTGTAATCAGACCTCACACTGCTCTGCTCTGTGCTCTCTGCAGCCAGTGTTATGTATTGTCCCTGGAGAGATGTGTAGTCAGACCTCACACTGCTGTGCTCTGTGCTCTCTGCAGCCAGTGTTGTGTATTGTCCCTGGAGAGATGTGTAATCAGACCTCACACTGCTGTGCTCTCTGCAGCCAGTGTTATGTACTGTCCCTGGAGAGATGTGTAATCAGACCTCACACTGCTGTGCTCTGTGCTCTCTACAGCCAGTGTTATGTATTGTCCCTGGAGAGATGTGTAATCAGACCTCACACTGCTGTGCTCTGTGCTCTCTGCAGCCAGTGTTATGTATTGTCCCTGGAGAGATGTGTAATCAGACCTCACACTGCTGTGCTCTGTGCTCTCTGCACCCAGTGTTATGTATTGTCCCTGGAGAGATGTGTAATCAGACCTCACACTGCTATGCTCTGTGCTCTCTGCAGCCAGTGTTATGTATTGTCCCTGGAGACATGTGTAATCAGACCTCACACTGCTGTGCTCTGTGCTCTCTGCAGCCAGTGTTATGTATTGTCCCTGGAGAGATGTGTAATCAGACCTCACACTGCTGTGCTCTGTGCTCTCTGCAGCCAGTGTTATGTATTGTCCCTGGAGAGATGTGTAATCAGACCTCACACTGCTGTGCTCTGTGCTCTCTGCAGCCGGTGTTATGTATTGTTCCAGGAGATATGTGTAATCAGACCTTTATGTATGTTGTTAGTAGCAGCAGGACTGTGATATATGGATTTATATTCCAGGATTGTAACTTGGGGGTGCGTCCTCACTCTGCTGTGCTCTGTGCCCAAAAAATATAACTTGCCTCTTGCCCCTAGTATATAGCCAGCCAGTGCCCCACAGTATATAGCCAGGCCATTCTCTCAACCAACAAGCCCCTAGTATATAGACATATATATGACCACCGATAGCCATGCTCATATTATGGCACAGTAGGACGGTATGCATGAAATCCATGGCTGCTCAGTTCATTAGTAGTCATCCAGATGGAACCAGCTCCACCAATGACCCTGGAGGCATCTATACTGGTTCTCTCTGGGTAAAGTACTTACCTTAGGCCAAGTGTTCCAAAATGGTGCTGCATCAAATTGCTTATCTCTGCCCGGTCAATATGAGCCTCACTGGTGTCACCGGAGGGATAAGCGGCTATGCTTTAAATCCAACTATGGGGTACCCTATCCAAAGTGAACCATTCCAAGCCGAACTAACCAAGTCTGGTCTTCCATAGTGGAAGAAAGGTAAAAATGATTAATACAAATGTTGGGTTTTCCAAACATAGGGAAACCAACTACATAGTTCATCATTATCATATTGGCAGGGATCTGACTCAAGTTCCATCATTTTTGTTGGCCACTCTGGACAGGAGCTAGCTCAAATCTATGGGGCTCATTTACTTACCCGGTCCAGTCGTGATCCCGCGGCACGTTGTCCGATGAGGATTGGGGTCTTCCGGGATTCACTAAGGTCGTGCGCCCGATATCCAGTAGGTGTCGCTGCTGCACCAAGGTCCGCCGGAGTTCGCCTCCTTCTTCCTGGTGCATGTGAGTGCTGATCTTGTGACACAAAACGTTTTTTAAATTCCACGCTTTTTCTGAATCTGTCGGGTAGTCCTATGCCTATGCCCCCAATTTCTGTTGCCTAAAAGCCGCTTGCGTGCGCCAAAATCCTACCGGAATTTGGCACAAAACTGAGAAATTTTGGAAACCCAACGGAAATGCGGCCGCGGAGCTTTTACTAAATGAGCCCCGATATGTGCCGACCAGGAAAGGTACTTCCATACATTGGCCACGTTGACTCCATTGACCTCCATTGTCCTTGAGATAAAACATGCAGTTCTTTGCCTTGTTAGTTCTGGTTCTTTCTATACAAAGTTCGATTTGAGAAAAGTTCACAGTTCATTGTAAGTGTAAATGCAAATTGACTTAAATTTTTAGATGAGTTTCCTAGAAATTGTGGAAAGTCCCCCAAAAATTGTTCTTACCCTGATCTGGTAACCAGTTCCATCCCAAGGCTGGTTGAGAGTTAAGAGTCATTACTCATTCAAAGTCATGGATGATGTTCCCAAAAGCTTATTGGCCAATGTGGGTCATGTGACCCCAGTTTTTTCCACCCGGATTGGAGGTGCCAAAGACCAGATACAGCAATACTATGTATCCGGAGTTACCGCAGGGTAAGTATCATTTTTCTCTGTTGGACTCTCCCCCAGGCTCCAGGCGTTTATCAGGATTCCTGGAAAATTCCTTTAAGTATTCTGACTACGGTAATATGGGAAAAAAAACTCATTTATTTTTACAAATTTTAAGGCTTTTCAATTTGTTTATATTAAAAATCCTTTGGTCTTTCCAGAAAAAAAAAAAATCTATGGCGTATAATATCATCACCGAGCAGCCAGGCGATGGCACAGCGTCTCCGCGCTCCGCTAATGATTTCCTTCCAACTTCTCCCGAGTTCCTTTTTATTTCAAGGACTTTGGTACAAAGACAAATAAATCGTTCTGCATGAATGACAGCCACCCAAGTCACAGGTCACCGTCTCCTCCTCCCTTGGGTGCACCAAGGCATCGGGATGTGGCAAAGACCATCTCAATTAGATTGTCCTTCAGATATTTAAAAATTCCCTCTGGGCTCCATAATGGACTCTTCAGATTCCTTCCTTGTGTTTCTGGCTGATGTGAGCGCTTCTCTTATTCTCCTGCCTTTACGCATTCACAATATAAAATATTCAAGATCAAATGTGAATTTTCTTTGGGATTTGTCAGAACTTGCTGGGGGGGGGGGTTTTGAGAATTTTTTTTAAAATTGATTTCTTATAGTTCATGCGATCTTATTAGTTTATATCATTGTTATTAGTTTGTAATAATGGATATTTTTAGTTCCATGGGGAAAGTTTTTATGCTGATAAATCTATGGAATTTCTGTCTCGTTTCTCGTTGTGGGCTATGTTGCCTCCTCTACGCTTGGTTCACCCTCTACTTCTAATTCTCACTTTCCACATTGTTATCCATCTCTCTTACCTTATAGTTTTTCCCTGACTTTGAACCTTGCTGCCTCTCCTGATATACAATACCCTTCATTCATCTTCTACTCATTGTTCCCCTTTTCCTCATTTTTCTTCCTCCTTTTTATTTTCTCCGACTCTTGACCAGTCTTGGAACCGTTCTGCACATCTTGATCTACTGTTGGATGAGCCTCTTCTTTTTCCCCTTTACTTTCCTTCTTTTCGTTCTTGTCTTCCCTTTTCCACTCCTTCTCTTAATGGGGAACATTTACTTATCCATTCTGTCCCGGTCCCCGAGGTGCATTGTCCGACGAGGATTTGGAGCTGTCGCAAATTCAAGATTGTGCGCCCAATATCCTACATGTGTCGCTTCCCCACTCAGGTCCCTGGAGTTCACCTTCTTCTTCCTGGTGCATGTAAGTGCATTGTCCATGTATAATGCGCTGTGCAGGGAGTCACTAAGATCGTGCTCCCGATATCCTGCATGTGTCGCTTCCCCGCTCAGGTCCCAGGAGTTCACCTTCTTCTTCCTGGTGCATGTAAGTGCATTGTCCGTGTATAATGCGCTGTGCGGGGAGTCACTAAGATCCTGCGCCCGATATCCTGCATGTGTCGCTTCCCCGCTCAGGTCCCCGGAGTTCACCTCCTTCTTCCTGGTGCATGTAAGTGCATTGTCCGTGTATAATGCGCTGTGCGGGGAGTCACTAAGATCCTGCGCCCGATATCCTGCATGTGTCGCTTCCCTGCTCAGGTCCCCGGAGTTCATCTTCTTCTTCCTGGTGCATGTAAGTGCATTGTCCATGTATAATGCGCTGTGCGGGGAGTCACTAAGATCCTGCGCCCGATATCCTGCATGTGTCGCTTCCCTGCTCAGGTCCCCGGAGTTCACCTTCTTCTTCCTGGTGCATGTAAGTGCATTGTCCGTGTATAATGCGCTGTGCAGGGAGTCACTTAGATCCTGCGCCCGATATCCTGCATGTGTCACTTCCCCGCTCAGGTCCCCGGAGTTCACCTTCTTCTTCCTGGTGCATGTAAGTGCATTGTCCGTGTATAATGCGCTGTGCGGGGAGTCACTAAGATCGTGCGCCTGATATCCTGCATGTGTCGCTTCCCCGCTCAGGTCCCCGGAGTTCACCTTCTTCTTCCTGGTGCATGTAAGTGCATTGTCCATGTATAATGCGCTGTGCGGGGAGTCACTAAGATCGTGCGCCCGATATCCTGCATGTGTCGCTTCCCCACTCAGGTCCCTGAAGTTCACCTTCTTCTTCCTGGTGCATGTAAGTGCATTGTCCATGTATAACGCGCTGTGCAGGGAGTCACTAAGATCCTGCGACTGATATCCTGCATGTGTCGCTTCCCCGCTCAGGTCCCTGGATTTCACCTTCTTCTTCCTGGTGCATGTAAGTGCATTGTCCGTGTATAATGCGCTGTGCGGGGGGTTACTAAGATCGTGCCCCCGATATCCTGCATGTGTCACTTCCCCGCTCAGGTCCCCGGAGTTCACCTTCTTCTTCCTGGTGCATGTAAATGCATTGTCCATGTATAATGCGCTGTGCGGGGAGTCACTAAGATCCTGCGTCCGATATCCTGCATGTGTCGCTTCCCCGCTCAGGTCCATGGAGTTCACCTTCTTCTTCCTGGTGCATGTAAGTGCATTGTCCGTGTATAATGCGCTGTGCGGGGAGTCACTAAGATCCTGCCCCCGATATCCTGCATGTGTCGCTTCCCCGCTCAGGTCCCTGGAGTTCACCTTCTTCTTCCTGGTGCATGTAAGTGCATTGTCCGTGTATAATGCGCTGTGCGGGGAGTCACTAAGATCCTGCGTCCGATATCCTGCATGTGTCGCTTCCCCGCTCAGGTCCCTGGAGTTCACCTTCTTCTTCCCGGTGCATGTAAGTGCATTGTCCGTGTATAATGCGCTGTGCGGGGAGTCACTAAGATCGTGCACCTAATATCCTGCATGTGTCACTTCCCCGCTCAGGTCCCCGGAGTTCACCTTCCTCTTCCTGGTGCATGTAAGTGCATTGTCCGTGTATAATGCGCTGTGCGGGGAGTCACTAAGATCCTGCGCCCGATATCCTGCATGTGTCACTTCCCCGCTCAGGTCCCTGGAGTTCACCTTCTTCTTCCTGGTGCATGTAAGTGCATTGTCCGTGTATAATGCGCTGTGCGGGGAGTCACTAAGATCGTGCCCCCGATATCCTGCATGTGTCGCTTCCCCGCTCAGGTCCCCGGAGTTCACCTTCTTCTTCCTGGTGCATGTAAGTGCATTGTCCGTGTATAATGCGCTGTGCGGGGAGTCACTAAGATCCTGCGTCCGATATCCTGCATGTGTCGCTTCCCCGCTCAGGTCCCCGGAGTTCACCTTCTTCTTCCTGGTGCATGTAAGTGCATTGTCCGTGTATAATGCGCTGTGCAGGGAGTCACTAAGATCCTGCGTCCGATATCCTGCATGTGTCGCTTCCCCGCTCAGGTCCCCGGAGTTCACCTTCTTCTTCCCGGTGCATGTAAGTGCATTGTCCGTGTATAATGCGCTGTGCGGGGAGTCACTAAGATCGTGCGCCCGATATCCTGCATGTGTGCCTTCCCCGCTCAGGTCCCTGGAGTTCACTTTTTTCTTCCCGGTGCATGTAAGTGCATTGTCCGTGTATAATGCGCTGTGCGGGGAGTCACTAAGATCCTGCGTCCGATATCCTGCATGTGTCGCTTCCCCGCTCAGGTCCCCGGAGTTCACCTTCTTCTTCCTGGTGCATGTAAGTGCATTGTCCGTGTATAATGCGCTGTGCGGGGAGTCACTAAGATCGTGCGCCCGATATCCTGCATGTGTCGCTTCCCAGCTCAGGTCCCCGGAGTTCACCTTCTTCTTCCCGGTGCATGTAAGTGCATTGTCCGTGTATAATGCGCTGTGCGGGGAGTCACTAAGATCGTGCGCCCGATATCCTGCATGTGTCGCTTCCCCGCTCAGGTCCCCGGAGTTCACCTTCTTCTTCCTGGTGCATGTAAGTGCATTGTCTGTGTATAATGCGCTGTGCATGGAGTCACTAAGATCCTGCGCCTGATATCCTGCATGTGTCGCTTCCCCGCTCAGGTCCCCGGAGTTCACCTTTTTCTTCCTGGTGCATGTAAGTGCATTGTCCGTGTATAATGTGCTATGCGGGAAGTCACTAAGATCCTGCGCCCGATATCCTGCATGTGTCACTTCCCCGCTCAGGTCCCCGGAGTTCTCCTTCTTCTTCCTGGTGCATGTAAGTGCATTGTCCTTTTATAATGCGCTGTGCGGGGAGTCACTAAGATCCTGCGCCCGATATCCTGCATGTATCGCTTCCCCGCTCAGGTCCCCGGAGTTCACCTTCTTCTTCCTGGTGCATGTAAGTGCATTGTCCATGTATAATGCGCTGTGCGGGGAGTCACTAAGATCCTGCGCCCGATATCCTGCATGTGTCTCTTCCCTGCTCAGGTCCCCGGAGTTCACCTTCTTCTTCCTGGTGCATGTAAGTGCATTGTCCATGTATAATGCGCTGTGCGGGGAGTCACTAAGATCCTGCGCCCGATATCCTGCATGTGTCGCTTCCCTGCTCAGGTCCCCGGAGTTCACCTTCTTCTTCCTGGTGCATGTATGTGCATTGTCCGTGTATAATGCGCTGTGCAGGGAGTCACTTAGATCCTGCGCCCGATATCCTGCATGTGTCACTTCCCCGCTCAGGTCCCCGGAGTTCACCTTCTTCTTCCTGGTGCATGTAAGTGCATTGTCCGTGTATAATGCGCTGTGCAGGGAGTCACTAAGATCCTGCGCCCGATATCCTGCATGTGTCGCTTCCCCGCTCAGGTCCCCGGAGTTCACCTTCTTCTTCCTGGTGCATGTAAGTGCATTGTCCATGTATAATGCGCTGTGCAGGGAGTCACTAAGATCCTGCGACTGATATCCTGCATGTGTCGCTTCCCCGCTCAGGTCCCTGGATTTCACCTTCTTCTTCCTGGTGCATGTAAGTGCATTGTCCGTGTATAATGCGCTGTGCGGGGGGTTACTAAGATCGTGCCCCCGATATCCTGCATGTGTCACTTCCCCGCTCAGGTCCCCGGAGTTCACCTTCTTCTTCCTGGTGCATGTAAATGCATTGTCCATGTATAATGCGCTGTGCGGGGAGTCACTAAGATCGTGCGCCCGATATCCTGCATGTGTCGCTTCCCCGCTCAGGTCCCTGGAGTTCACCTTCTTCTTCCCGGTGCATGTAAGTGCATTGTCCGTGTATAATGCGCTGTGCGGGGAGTCACTAAGATCGTGCACCTAATATCCTGCATGTGTCACTTCCCCGCTCAGGTCCCCGGAGTTCACCTTCTTCTTCCCGGTGCATGTAAGTGCATTGTCCGTGTATAATGCGCTGTGCGGGGAGTCACTAAGATCCTGCGCCCGATATCCTGCATGTGTCACTTCCCCGCTCAGGTCCCTGGAGTTCACCTTCTTCTTCCTGGTGCATGTAAGTGCATTGTCCGTGTATAATGCGCTGTGCGGGGAGTCACTAAGATCCTGCGCCCGATATCCTGCATGTGTCGTTTCCCCGCTCAGGTCCCCGGAGTTCACCTTCTTCTTCCTGGTGCATGTAAGTGCATTGTCCGTGTATAATGCGCTGTGCGGGGAGTCACTAAGATCGTGCGCCCGATATCCTGCATGTGTCGCTTCCCCGCTCAGGTCCCTGGAGTTCACCTTCTTCTTCCTGGTGCATGTAAGTGCATTGTCCGTGTATAATGCGCTGTGCGGGGAGTCACTAAGATCGTGCCCCCGATATCCTGCATGTGTCGCTTCCCCGCTCAGGTCCCCGGAGTTCACCTTCTTCTTCCTGGTGCATGTAAGTGCATTGTCCGTGTATAATGCGCTGTGCGGGGAGTCACTAAGATCCTGCGCCCGATATCCTGCATGTGTCGCTTCCCCGCTCAGGTCCCCGGAGTTCACCTTCTTCTTCCTGGTGCATGTAAGTGCATTGTCCGTGTATAATGCGCTGTGCAGGGAGTCACTAAGATCCTGCGTCCGATATCCTGCATGTGTCGCTTCCCCGCTCAGGTCCCCGGAGTTCACCTTCTTCTTCCCGGTGCATGTAAGTGCATTGTCCGTGTATAATGCGCTGTGCGGGGAGTCACTAAGATCGTGCGCCCGATATCCTGCATGTGTGTCTTCCCCGCTCAGGTCCCTGGAGTTCACTTTTTTCTTCCCGGTGCATGTAAGTGTATTGTCCGTGTATAATGCGCTGTGCGGGGAGTCACTAAGATCCTGCGTCCGATATCCTGCATGTGTCGCTTCCCCGCTCAGGTCCCCGGAGTTCACCTTCTTCTTCCTGGTGCATGTAAGTGCATTGTCCGTGTATAATGCGCTGTGCGGGGAGTCACTAAGATCGTGCGCCCGATATCCTGCATGTGTCGCTTCCCAGCTCAGGTCCCCGGAGTTCACCTTCTTCTTCCCGGTGCATGTAAGTGCATTGTCCGTGTATAATGCGCTGTGCGGGGAGTCACTAAGATCGTGCGCCCGATATCCTGCATGTGTCGCTTCCCCGCTCAGGTCCCTGGAGTTCACCTTCTTCTTCCTGGTGCATGTAAGTGCATTGTCCATGTATAATGTGCTGTGCGGGGAGTCACTAAGATCCTGCCCCCGATATCCTGCATGTGTCGCTTCCCCGCTCAGGTCCCTGGAGTTCACCTTCTTCTTCCTGGTGCATGTAAGTGCATTGTCCGTGTATAATGCGCTGTGCGGGGAGTCACTAAGATCGTGCCCCCGATATCCTGCATGTGTCGCTTCCCCGCTCAGGTCCCCGGAGTTCACCTTCTTCTTCCTGGTGCATGTAAGTGCATTGTCCGTGTATAATGCGCTGTGCGGGGAGTCACTAAGATCCTGCGTCCGATATCCTGCATGTGTCGCTTCCCCGCTCAGGTCCCCGGAGTTCACCTTCTTCTTCCTGGTGCATGTAAGTGCATTGTCCGTGTATAATGCGCTGTGCAGGGAGTCACTAAGATCCTGCGTCCGATATCCTGCATGTGTCGCTTCCCCGCTCAGGTCCCCGGAGTTCACCTTCTTCTTCCTGGTGCATGTAAGTGCATTGTCCGTGTATAATGCGCTGTGCGGGGAGTCACTAAGATCGTGCGCCCGATATCCTGCATGTGTGCCTTCCCCGCTCAGGTCCCTGGAGTTCACTTTTTTCTTCCCGGTGCATGTAAGTGTATTGTCCGTGTATAATGCGCTGTGCGGGGAGTCACTAAGATCCTGCGTCCGATATCCTGCATGTGTCGCTTCCCCGCTCAGGTCCCCGGAGTTCACCTTCTTCTTCCTGGTGCATGTAAGTGCATTGTCCGTGTATAATGCGCTGTGCGGGGAGTCACTAAGATCGTGCGCCCGATATCCTGCATGTGTCGCTTCCCAGCTCAGGTCCCCGGAGTTCACCTTCTTCTTCCCGGTGCATGTAAGTGCATTGTCCGTGTATAATGCGCTGTGCGGGGAGTCACTAAGATCGTGCGCCCGATATCCTGCATGTGTCGCTTCCCCGCTCAGGTCCCTGAAGTTCACCTTCTTCTTCCTGGTGCATGTAAGTGCATTGTCCATGTATAATGCGCTGTGCGGGGAGTCACTAAGATTGTGCACCCGATATCCTGCATGTGTTACTTCCCCGCTCAGGTCCGTGGAGTTCACCTTCTTCCTCCTGGTGCATGTAAGTGCATTGTCCGTGTATAATGCGCTGTGCGGGGAGTCACTAAGATCCTGCGCCCGATATCCTGCATGTATCGCTTCCCCGCTCAGGTCCCCGGAGTTCACCTTCTTCTTCCTGGTGCATGTAAGTGCATTGTCCGTGTATAATGCGCTGTGCGGGGAGTCACTAAGATCGTGCCCCCGATATCCTGCATGTGTCGCTTCCCCGCTCAGGTCCCCGGAGTTCACCTTCTTCTTCCTGGTGCATGTAAGTGCATTGTCCGTGTATAATGCGCTGTGCGGGGAGTCACTAAGATCCTGCGTCCGATATCCTGCATGTGTCGCTTCCCCGCTCAGGTCCCCGGAGTTCACCTTCTTCTTCCTGGTGCATGTAAGTGCATTGTCCGTGTATAATGCGCTGTACAGGGAGTCACTAAGATCCTGCGTCCGATATCCTGCATGTGTCGCTTCCCCGCTCAGGTCCCCGGAGTTCACCTTCTTCTTCCCGGTGCATGTAAGTGCATTGTCCGTGTATAATGCGCTGTGCGGGGAGTCACTAAGATCGTGCGCCCGATATCCTGCATGTGTGCCTTCCCCGCTCAGGTCCCTGGAGTTCACTTTTTTCTTCCCGGTGCATGTAAGTGTATTGTCTGTGTATAATGCGCTGTGCGGGGAGTCACTAAGATCCTGCGTCCGATATCCTGCATGTGTCGCTTCCCCGCTCAGGTCCCCGGAGTTCACCTTCTTCTTCCTGGTGCATGTAAGTGCATTGTCCGTGTATAATGCGCTGTGCGGGGAGTCACTAAGATCGTGCGCCCGATATCCTGCATGTGTCGCTTCCCAGCTCAGGTCCCCGGAGTTCACCTTCTTCTTCCCGGTGCATGTAAGTGCATTGTCCGTGTATAATGCGCTGTGCGGGGAGTCACTAAGATCGTGCGCCCGATATCCTGCATGTGTCGCTTCCCCGCTCAGGTCCCTGGAGTTCACCTTCTTCTTCCTGGTGCATGTAAGTGCATTGTCCGTGTATAATGCGCTGTGCGGGGAGTCACTAAGATCCTGCGCCCGATATCCTGCATGTATCGCTTCCCCGCTCAGGTCCCCGGAGTTCACCTTCTTCTTCCTGGTGCATGTAAGTGCATTGTCCATGTATAATGCGCTGTGGGGGAGTCACTAAGATCCTGCGCCCGATATCCTGCATGTGTCGCTTCCCTGCTCAGGTCCCCGGAGTTCACCTTCTTCTTCCTGGTGCATGTAAGTGCATTGTCCATGTATAATGCGCTGTGCGAGGAGTCACTAAGATCCTGCGCCCGATTTCCTGCATGTGTCGCTTCCCCGCTCAGGTCCCTGGAGTTCACCTTCTTCTTCCTGGTGCATGTAAGTGCATTGTCCGTGTATAATGTGCTGTGCGGGGAGTCACTAAGATCCTGCGCCCGATATCCTGCATGTGTCGCTTCCCTGCTCAGGTCCCCGGAGTTCACCTTCTTCTTCCTGGTGCATGTAAGTGCATTGTCCGTGTATAATGCGCTGTGCAGGGAGTCACTTAGATCCTGCGCCCGATATCCTGCATGTGTCACTTCCCCGCTCAGGTCCCCGGAGTTCACCTTCTTCTTCCTGGTGCATGTAAGTGCATTGTCCGTGTATAATGCGCTGTGCGGGGAGTCACTAAGATCGTGCGCCTGATATCCTGCATGTGTCGCTTCCCCGCTCAGGTCCCCGGAGTTCACCTTCTTCTTCCTGGTGCATGTAAGTGCATTGTCCATGTATAATGCGCTGTGCGGGGAGTCACTAAGATCGTGCGCCCGATATCCTGCATGTGTCGCTTCCCCACTCAGGTCCCTGAAGTTCACCTTCTTCTTCCTGGTGCATGTAAGTGCATTGTCCATGTATAATGCGCTGTGCGAGGAGTCACTAAGATCCTGCGCCCGATTTCCTGCATGTGTCGCTTCCCCGCTCAGGTCCCTGGAGTTCACCTTCTTCTTCCTGGTGCATGTAAGTGCATTGTCCGTGTATAATGTGCTGTGCGGGGAGTCACTAAGATCCTGCGCCCGATATCCTGCATGTGTCACTTCCCCGCTCAGGTCCCTGGAGTTCACCTTCTTCTTCCTGGTGCATGTAAGTGCATTGTCCGTGTATAATGCGCTGTGCGGGGAGTCACTAAGATCCTGCGACTGATATCCTGCATGTGTCGCTTCCCCGCTCAGGTCCCTGGATTTCACCTTCTTCTTCCTGGTGCATGTAAGTGCATTGTCCGTGTATAATGCGCTGTGCGGGGGGTTACTAAGATCGTGCCCCCGATATCCTGCATGTGTCACTTCCCCGCTCAGGTCCCCGGAGTTCACCTTCTTCTTCCTGGTGCATGTAAGTGCATTGTCCGTGTATAATGCGCTGTGCAGGGAGTCACTAAGATCCTGCGCCCGATATCCTGCATGTGTCACTTCCCCGCTCAGGTCCCTGGAGTTCACCTTCTTCTTCCTGGTGCATGTAAGTGCATTGTCCGTGTATAATGCGCTGTGCGGGGAGTCACTAAGATCGTGCGCCCGATATCCTGCATGTGTCGCTTCCCCGCTCAGGTCCCTGGAGTTCACCTTCTTCTTCCTGGTGCATGTAAGTGCATTGTCCGTGTATAATGCGCTGTGCGGGGAGTCACTAAGATCGTGCCCCCGATATCCTGCATGTGTCGCTTCCCCGCTCAGGTCCCCGGAGTTCACCTTCTTCTTCCTGGTGCATGTAAGTGCATTGTCCGTGTATAATGCGCTGTGCGGGGAGTCACTAAGATCCTGCGTCCGATATCCTGCATGTGTCGCTTCCCCGCTCAGGTCCCCGGAGTTCACCTTCTTCTTCCTGGTGCATGTAAGTGCATTGTCCGTGTATAATGCGCTGTGCAGGGAGTCACTAAGATCCTGCGTCCGATATCCTGCATGTGTCGCTTCCCCGCTCAGGTCCCCGGAGTTCACCTTCTTCTTCCCGGTGCATGTAAGTGCATTGTCCGTGTATAATGCGCTGTGCGGGGAGTCACTAAGATCGTGCGCCCGATATCCTGCATGTGTGTCTTCCCCGCTCAGGTCCCTGGAGTTCACTTTTTTCTTCCCGGTGCATGTAAGTGTATTGTCCGTGTATAATGCGCTGTGCGGGGAGTCACTAAGATCCTGCGTCCGATATCCTGCATGTGTCGCTTCCCCGCTCAGGTCCCCGGAGTTCACCTTCTTCTTCCTGGTGCATGTAAGTGCATTGTCCGTGTATAATGCGCTGTGCGGGGAGTCACTAAGATCGTGCGCCCGATATCCTGCATGTGTCGCTTCCCAGCTCAGGTCCCCGGAGTTCACCTTCTTCTTCCCGGTGCATGTAAGTGCATTGTCCGTGTATAATGCGCTGTGCGGGGAGTCACTAAGATCGTGCGCCCGATATCCTGCATGTGTCGCTTCCCCGCTCAGGTCCCTGGAGTTCACCTTCTTCTTCCTGGTGCATGTAAGTGCATTGTCCGTGTATAATGCGCTGTGCGGGGAGTCACTAAGATCCTGCGCCCGATATCATGCATGTGTCGCTTCCCCGCTCAGGTCCCCGGAGTTCACCTTCTTCTTCCTGGTGCGAGTAAGCGCATTTTCCGTGTATAATGTGCTGTGCGGGGAGTCACTAAGATCCTGCACCTGATATCCTGCATGTGTCACTTCCCCCGCTCAGGTCCCCGGAGTTCACCTCCTTCTTCCTGGTGCATGTAAGTGCATTGTCCGTGTATAATGCGCTGTGCGGGGAGTCACTAAGATCCTGCACCCGATATCCTGCATGTGTCACTTCCCTGCTCAGGTCCCCGGAGTTCACCTTCTTCTTCCTGGTGCATGTAAGTGCATTGTCCATGTATAATGTGCTGTGCGGGGAGTCACTAAGATCCTGCACCCGATATCCTGCATGTGTCGCTTCCCCGCTCAGGTCCCCGGAGTTCACCTTCTTCTTCCTGGTGCATGTAAGTGCATTGTCCATGTATAATGCGCTGTGCGGGGAGTCACTAAGATCCTGCACCTGATATCCTGCATGTGTCACTTCCCCCGCTCAGGTCCCCGGAGTTCACCTCCTTCTTCCTGGTGCATGTAAGTGCATTGTCCGTGTATAATGCGCTGTGCGGGGAGTCACTAAGATCCTGCACCCGATATCCTGCATGTGTCACTTCCCTGCTCAGGTCCCCGGAGTTCACCTTCTTCTTCCTGGTGCATGTAAGTGCATTGTCCATGTATAATGTGCTGTGCGGGGAGTCACTAAGATCCTGCACCCGATATCCTGCATGTGTCGCTTCCCCGCTCAGGTCCCCGGAGTTCACCTTCTTCTTCCTGGTGCATGTAAGTGCATTGTCCATGTATAATGTGCTGTGCGGGGAGTCACTAAGATCCTGCACCCGATATCCTGCATGTGTCGCTTCCCCGCTCAGGTCCCCGGAGTTCACCTTCTTCTTCCTGGTGCATGTAAGTGCATTGTCCGTGTATAATGTGCTGTGCGGGGAGTCACTAAGATTGTGCGCCCGATATCCTGCATGTGTGCCTTCCCCGCTCAGGTCCCTGGAGTTCACCTTCTTCTTCCCGGTGCATGTAAGTGCTTGGGTTGCGAGACAATTTGAATTTGAAATTCCGCGGTTTGTCCAAATCAGTTGGGTTGTCCAATGGCCACGCCCCCTGATTTGTGTCTCATTTTTGTCCTCCTCTTTCTTATCCCTCTCTTTGCCTGAATCTGAACATCGCTGCCCATCCAGACCTACATTTCCCTGTATTCTTCCATTCTTACTTCTTTCTCTTCTTCCTTATCATCGTCTTCCTCGTTTTTCTCCCCCTCTTGACCTGGCTTTGAGCCCTGGTGACTATTCTTTATTACCCTTGATCCATTTTACCCTTAATTCCTCTTCCTTTACCTCTTCTTCTTTTCCTCATTTGTGTCCTCCCAATCTTGACCTGTATTAGAACCTTGCAGCCTATCCTTGTCTGTCCTCGATTAATCCTCTTTGTCCTCCTTTTTTCATCCTTACCCCTTTCTATGACCTGACTATGAATCTTACCTTCCCTTGATTCAACATCTTCCTCTACTTCTCCTATATCCTTCTTCTTTTCTAATCTCTCCATCTCTTGACCTGACTCAAAGCCTTTTTGCTCATCCAGACCTAGAGTTCCCTTCATTCATCCTTCACTTCTTCCTCTTCTTCCTTATCATGGTCTTCCTCCCCTCTTTGAGCCCTGGTGACTATTCTTAATTACCCTTGATCCATTTTACCCTTAATTAATCTTCTTTTACCTCTTCTCCTCTTTCTCATTTGTGTCCTTTCCCCTCCCCATCTTTTTCTTTCCTCCCAAATTTGGAGGAAGGGCTTTTAATATTGTAAAAAAGTGCAGCTGTAGCCACATGTAGGAAGTGATTCCAGACTTGTAAGGGCTACAATATTCCTACAGCCCAGGGCCCCTGGGAGTCTCCGGACCCTTCCTCAGATTCTATACACTTGTTGCCTGTCCTGACCTTGGACTGTTTCAGACTCTAAGGGGCACATTTACTTACCCGGTCCAGTCGCGATCCAGCGGCGGGTTCTCCGACGCTGATTCGGGTTCTGCCGGGATTCACTAAGGTCGTGCACCCGATATTCACCAGGAGTTGCTGCTGCGCCGAGGTCCGCCGGAGTTCACCTGCTTTTTTCTGGTGTATGTGAGTGCTGATCTTGCGACACAAATGGCTTTTTAAATTCTGCGGTTTTTCCGAATCCTTCGGGTTGTCCGGTGGCCACGCCCCCCGATTTCTGTCGCGCGAAATATTCGGGAAAAAACCGAAGAATTCGCGGCTGCGGACCCTTAGTTAATGTGCCCCTAAGAGGGAACGTCCTCCTGTCCTTGTCACAACAAAGTCCAGATCTTTGCGTAGAGGTGGAGAAAACCGACGGGGACACTAGAAGGACACATTTTAGGGATTAGTCCTACACCAAACTGCGGTCCATTTCAATATATAAATATTGGACCTGCAGTTCATTCATACACATATAAATGCTGCAGAGTTGACTTCGAATCTTAATCGGCGGCAACATTCAAGTTGACTTTTTCAATTGACTTCAATGTCTGATGTTGTCAGTCAAGATAAAGACTGCTGTATCACTATGCATTGTACGATGTATACAATGGGGCTCATTTACTTACCTGGTCCAGTCACGATCCAACGGCGGGTTCTCCAACGAGGATTCGGGCTCTGCTGGCGTTCACTAAGATCCTGCATGTGTCGGAGTTCACCTTCTTCGTCCCGGGTGCATGTAAGTGCTGATCTTGCGACTCTTCTGTTCTGTGGTTTTTCCGAATCCGTTGGGTTGCCCGATAGCCACATCCCGATTTCTGTTACGTGCAAGCTGTCCGAATCCGAATGCATGCGCCAAAATCCTGGGGCAATTCGTCGCAAAACGGAAAAATTCTGTAAACCCGATGGAAATGCGCAATGCGGACGCTTAGTAAATGAGCCCCATTATGTATAATATTCATATCACAGGGGTAGCAATCTTCAGCTTCAGATCACCTACTTCCTTGGCCAAACCGATTTCCGATGCACGGACATAATCCAGGAGAAAGGAAGAATCCAGTGACAAGGCAGTAGCGATCTTTAACTTGAATCGCTCTACATACATAACAGAGAGCGACATCACACTACAAAAGCCAATCAAAAGCCATGAAAAAAGTCAGGTTTAATGTTGCTGGAACAGATTATGTATATTATATGATGTGGCCCATTCAGAGTCAAGTTAAACTTTGCCATGTTATATACAGTACATGAAAAGGTCAGGTGTAACTTTGCTACATTTGTATCTAAAATACAGTAAAAAAAAATGCATATAAATGATTTCAAGACATTGATGTGCCCTCCCAAATACTGTACATGTGCAGCAAGATGTCACCCCTGATTTAGAGTGGGAGACGCAGCCAAAATAGGTTATCATTGTGGGTGATGTGTTGGCGCTCAGAGGCAGAGGAGACGCGGATTGTATCAGTCCTGCACTAATAGGACCAGTTCCTCATGGAGAAAGCCTTAATGACATGACACTGACAACATCTGGTTTTAGCGTTGATCCCACTGGGGACGGAGACCAGATTGAATGTTGTCTTGTAGTAAATGGGTTTTCAGGAAAGAAACAGAATCTGTCAGGAACAGAATTTGTTGTATCTGGAAACTGAGGGTCACAAAAGCAGATGTAACATACGACTACATTAGCTGGGAGGACTGCTGAGGATCCACAGGCACATTTGGGGTTAATTCCTTAATTTGGTAAAGTCCATAATTCAGAAGCCCCTGTGATCCATCTACAGTCACAGATGCAGCCGTCTTTAACTTGAATCTGTTACTATGCTACTTAGAAAAAGCCATTGAAATCAATGAGAAAGTGTCAAGTTAAGGTTTGCTGTAACTTTTTACACTTGGCTACAAGGTGTCGATTGGATTGAGTTGGTGAGTCGTCTTTAGTAGTGAGGAGTGGATTGGTTTAGGTTCGGGTTTGCTGAGTTTGCCCGAACGTTGGTTCTGTTCTCTCCTACCATAGACTGTGATACTAGAGTATTGTGGAATATAGTGCACTGGCTACTGATCTGTAACAGTGTGCAACCAGCACACTGAGACAGATAGCGCAGGAGAATGTCAGGCAGGAGTCTTGTACAGACTCCAGGGTGTTATGGGAATGGATCATTGCTCTCCGATTGGTTAACACCCATGAGCATAATGCAGCAAATACCCAGAGGGGGCATTTACTAAGGGCCTGATTCGCGTTTTCCCGACGTGTTACCCGAATATTTCCGTTTTGTGCTGATTTTCCCTGAATTGCCCCGGGATTTTGGCGCACGCGATCGGATTTTGGCGCATCGGCACTGGCATGCACGCGACGGAAATCGGGGGGGCGTGGCCGAACGAAAATCCGATGGATTCGGAGAAACCACCGCATTTAAAAAAAAAAAAAAAGGGTTGCGGGACTCGTGCTTACCTTCAGCGCAGCAGCGCCACCTGGTGGACGTCGGAGGAACTGCCTTAGTGAATCGCTGGAACGCGAATGGACAGGGTAAGTAAATCTGCCCCAGAATGTTTGAAGAGGGCTCAGCCCATTAGCCTTCTTCAAACACCATTAACTGCCTTATGATGTATAGATGTGTAGCTAAGGTGTTACCAAAAAGCCGACCCAAACCTGGATTTATGGGCACTGGAAACTGCACTGTTTGACACAGAACCGGATCCTGCTACATGGGTCTGCTCAACACTAGACTTGAGTACCTGGAGTGTTCTTTGTAGCATTTTTGCTTTTACTATATAGTTGGGTTCTCGATGCCTGTGTCAGAGGTGACATAATAGTATAAAAAGTCAGCAAATTCTGCCTACAAGCAATTTGCTATTTTTCAAGTTGAGACAAATTTGTGCTCTGATAGTGGGTGCTTAACCTGTTAAATGCCACAGTCAGTGCAACCGCGGCATTTAACTTGCCTGCCAGGGGTCTCTCTCCCATGATCGCTTCCCCCCCCTTGCACCATCTTCGGGGGGCGCCGATCGATGTCATGGCAGCCCTGTGGTCCGATCAGGACCCCAGGGCTGCCTGCAGGCAGTGCCTGTAAGATGCTGTCTGTGACGTCATCTTAAAGGCACAGGGGCACATTTACTTACCCGGTCCTGACGCAATCCAGCGGCACGTTCTCTGTGAAGGATTCGGGTCTTCCGGCGATTCACTGAGGTAGTTCCTCCGACGTCCACCAGGTGGCGCTGCTGCGCTGAATGTACTGAAGTTTACCAAGCGGGGCCGGGAGCAGGTAAGCGCGGGTCAAGTGGCCATATTTTTTAAAAAATACTGCGGTTTTTCCGAATCCGTCGGGTTTTCTTGTGGCCACGCCCCCCGGTTTCCGTTGCATGCAACCCAGTGCCGATGCGACACAATCCGCTCGCGTGCGCCAAAATCCCGGGGCAATTCAGGGAAAATCGACGCAAATCGGAAATATTCGTGTAACCCGTCGGAAAAACGCGATTCGGGCCCTTAGTAAATGACCCCCACAGTGTCAGCCTATGCATGTGCATAGCCTGACACAGCTAATACCCGGCAATACATCAGTACTGTAGAGTATTATCATGAACAAGCAATCAGATGATTACCAGTTCATGTCCTATGGTGGAACTAAAGTAAAAAAAAAAATGTTCTAAAATAAAAATAAATCAATACATGTATAAAATTCCCATATGTCCCATAAACATATAAAGAGACATATAACACACACAAAAAAGTCAAAACCATAACACAAACCCCACATATATAGCATCACCCTATCCGTAACGACTTGTAGAATTAAAAAAGATCATTATTGAACCCGCTTCATGAACACCATAAAAAAAAAACTTTAAAAACACACCAAAAGTTATGATTTTACCAATTTATCCCACAAAAAAATGCAATAAAAAGGGGGTCATTTACTAAGGGCCCGATTCGCATTTTCCCGACGTGTTACCCAAATATTTCCGATTTGCGACGATATTCCCTGTATTGCCCCGGGATTTTGGCGCACGGGATCAGATTTTGGCGCATCGGCGCCGGCATGCACGCGACGGAAATCGGGGTGTGGCCGAATGATAACCCGACGGATTCGGAAAAACCGCCGCATTTAAAAAAAAAATCTGTCGCGGAGCTTGCACTTACCTTCACTCAGCCCGGCTCGGTGTATTCCAGTGCGTTACGATGCTCTTCAGCGCAGCAGCGCCACCTGGTGGACGGTGGAGGAACTACCTTAATAAATCCCGGCCGGACCCAAATCCACCGCAGAGAACGCGCCGCTGGATCGCGAATGGGCCGGGTAAGTAAATCTGCCCCATATACTCCAGAGTGATACTGTTGCAAAGTACAACATGTCCCGCAAAAAACAGATCAATCAGCTCCATAGCTAAAAGATGGTAATAGATAGATTTTTTATTAATTAGGTTAATTGCAGGTTTCCTATAAAATTAGCTGCAGTTTTTTTTAAAACATTTTTCACATCAGGTTAGAGCTCGCTTTCCTGCGCCCGTGTGTTATTTTTGAGCGGTTTATAAGTCGTCCCCATCTTCCCTGCGTTGTGTTCTGACGTTAAACAATCGCGCCCCCCCCCCCCCCCCCCCCCGGGAGCGCTCGCCGCTCCTCACTTTACATTGTTTGCAAAATCTCCGCAGATTGTATTCTTGTATTTTTCTTGCAGTTTTCTGGCTTTTGCTTTTTTTCTCTGCAGCAGGCGGAATATTTGCCCTATGGACCTGGTAATTTTGCAGCAGCAGCTTATCGTGTCCTAGTTTACTTGGCCGAGCGCTGAAACCCATGAATCGCTGCACTGCTGAAAATCAGCAAAACTGGAGGATGGAGTCGCGGCTCCGAGCGCTGCGGAAGACTGACTCATTTTTTTCAAAAAATGTTATATTTTTGCAGACGTTGACAAATTAAATGAGGTCTCTGCCCCCAAATATAGCCACAAGCTAGAGGCAGCCCAGGAGTTTGTATGGACACCTGGCTGGCATGTCACACCATCGCCCCCTTCCCCCCACGTGATCACTACTCCCTTTTGGAGCCATTCAGACACGAGTAGAACTTTTTGGCTCCTGGGTGTTAATTTTGGGTTATACAGGCAGCCCTGGAGTTTTGTATGGACACCTGGCTGCCATACACCATTGCCCCCCCATGATCACTGCTATGGGGTCCCTTCCCTTTTGGAGCCATTCAGACAGGAGCAGAACTTTTTGGCTCCTACGTGTTAGTTTTGGATACAGGCGGCCCCGGAGGTTTCTGTTGAGACCTGGCTGCCACGTCACACCATTGCCCCCCTATGATCACTGCTATGGGGTCCCTTCCCATTTGGAGCCATTTAGACAAGAGCAGAACTTTTTGGCTCCTAAATTATGGATACAGTCGGCCCCAGAGGTTCCTGTTGAGATCTGACTGTCGCACACCATCGCCCCCCCTATGATCAGTGCTATGGAGGGTCCCTTCCCTTTTTGAGCCATTCAGACAGGAGCAGAAGTTTTTGACTCCTAGGTGTTAATTTTGGGTTATACAGGCGACCCTAGAGTTTTGGATGGACACATGGCTGCTGTATCACACCAACGCCCCCCCTATTATCACTGCTATGGGGTCCCTTCCCTTTTGGAGCCATTCAGACAGGAGCAGAACTTTTTGACTCCTAGGTATTAATTTTGGATTACACAGGTGGCCCCGGAGTTTGTATCGACACCATCGCCCCCCGCCCCCCTTTATGATCACTGCTATGGGGTCCCCTCCCATTTGGAGACATTCAGACAGGAGCAGAACTTTTTGCCTCCTAGGTGTAAATTCTGGATACAGGTGGCCCCAGAGGTTCCTGCTGAGATCTAGCTGCCGCACCCCATCGCCCCCCCTATGATCACTGCTATGGGGTCCCTTCCCTTTTGGAGCCATTCAGACAGGAGCAGGAGTTTTTGACTCGTAGGTGTTAGGGCCGGTGCTCAGCTGTAAGAATCTAATTCTGAAGCTTCACCATAAAAACGTGACGAATCAGATGAAATCCCCTCAAGAAATGATGATGTTTATGTTGGATTGTGGCTCATCTAAGTGCACTACAGTCATGTCCTCTCCCTGCTGTGCTCTTAGCTCTCTGCAAGGGCGGATTAAGGGAACCATGGGCCCTGGGCTGTATAAGAAGTTTGAGGCCCCTTGGGATGCATTCACATTATGTGTTTGAATTGCGTTTTGTATCACATTGCAAAGTCAGCAGAGAGGAGCTTGTCCCAGTTACACTGAAACGCTTGCGTTCATGTAGCCTAATGCGGTGACGGGACTCCGAGCACCATAGTGATATATGATGCAAGGAATCCCTGTTTTCCCACAAAAAATCATGATGATACTTTATCTCTGCTGTGGGGAAGCAGGGACTCCTTGCATCATATACTGTACTACTATGATGCTCGGAGTCCCGTCCTCTGCTCTGTGCTCCATCTGTGAAATCCATCCTGGAAATTGTTTGGCAATCCGGCCACAGTCAAGTGTCTCTAGCTTTAGTCAGACCTCAATTTAAAAAAATGTTATTTATCGCACATTTACCATCAGTTTTACTAGTAGTTCCTGATACTTCTTCTATTATAACTCTATAAGCTGTGATTGTAGAAATATAGAGTTATAAAATTATGCTAATATGTCTGTGGAGCTCCGGCTACGCCACCGAGTGCCTCATATTTTAATTTACTCACTCCCCCGTTCAGCTAGCAGTCCGGCCTGGTCAAGCTCTGCCCACTTGCATATAACAGGTAACGGGAGGGAGCTGGGGGAGACTGCTAGCTGAACGGGGGGAGTGAATAAATTATATCTATATTCACATACATATACACACTACATACACACACATACAAACCATTTACAGGTGACATATATAGATATACACACTACATACACACACATACAAAGCATACATATACACACTACATACACACACATACAAACCATTTACAGGTGACATATATAGATATACACACTACATACACACACATACAAAGCATACAAAGCATACATATACACACTACATACACACACATACAGAGCATACATATACACACTACATACACACACATACAAACCATTTACAGGTGACATATATAGATATACACACTACATACACACACATACAAAGCATACAAAGCATACATATACACACTACATACACACACATACAGAGCATACATATACACACTACATACACACACATACAAACCATTTACAGGTGACATATATAGATATACACACTACATACACACACATACAAAGCATACAAAGCATACATATACACACTACATACACACACATACAGAGCATACATACACACACATACAAACCATTTACAGGTGACATATATAGATATACACACTACATACACACATACAAAGCATACATATACACACTACATACACACACATACAGAGCATACATATACACATTACATGCACACACATACAGAGCACTCACATAAACACACTACATACACACACACACATACAAAGCACTTACAGGTGACATATATATATATATATATATATATATATATGCGGAGCACAGGCACAAATCTTCCTTGAGGCTTTCCTAATCATCGCAGATGCGTGATGGGGCATCTCTGCAGGGCTACATAGTCATAGTCCTTGGAGCTAGCAGAGGCTACGGTGACGCCCCCATTAGCCCCTGCAGCAAATTAGCATATTATAAAGGACAGATTTTGGGTAGGCTGAACCTGGCTATACCACGCACATGTTCTGGACTGCGCTGCCCTGGGGAATCTGCCTCTGGATCTTCTTTGGAAGTAGATTCCGGGTCGTAGATTTTCTTTAAAGAGTCCACAAAAAACTCCTTTTTACCATATTTATAAAAACATAAACCTTCCTCTTACAACGAGGCTGCGATTTTATGTAAACTGGGTTAAACCAAGTTCAACTACAGCGCGGGGAAATCAGCGTCGGTAGAGCTGGGAAGGCGACGCGGAGAAGCCTGAGCCGCTGCTTGTGCACATAAGAGCCCATCAGCCTCGGCGTGTTTGTTATAAAATGATAGCGCCGGCTCCGAGGAGCCCATTAGCGCCGAACTTGCTGTTATTAAAAGACGATCTTGAGTTGTCTCTTTATTGCCGTCACAGGAAAAACGGAATCTCGTGAAGTCAGACGTCTCGCTGCGTAACTGGTGCCGGCGAGCGGCGGAAGCATAAACATTGCATCTAAAAGATTTGCATAACTGTAAATGCCCCGGGCCTGTCAGCGGCTCCGTAATTCTACTGCCAATAAAATCAAGCGTCTTATTATAGGCTGATTCCGAAACTGCATTGTTGGCAGCCGCCGCTAATGATTTTGCTTTTATGTGGAATCAATAAGACAGTAATTGAGACAGTGGAGAAGGCAATTTATGAAGAACTAGAGGAAGGGGAAAGAGGGGGACACGGCCCACCAGTGGGGGATACGGCACAGTTCGGTTTTATTCCACTTGTTTGAATATTAACAAATGTAGCAAAGGTTAAAGGGTTTCCAGGAATCCTCGAAACTCCCCAGGGGGTCAGGAAGAGCTACACTGTATTAACCCTGCTCCGATTCTCAATCCCATCATCGTAGCGGTCTCCCAGTCTTCAGTGCTGGTGAGTTTGGAGAAAGTACCCCCTGGATATCACTCATGAAGTGTCAGGGGTCTACTGAGGCAATTGAT
Source organism: Engystomops pustulosus (assembly GCF_040894005.1). Taxonomy (NCBI): domain Eukaryota; kingdom Metazoa; phylum Chordata; class Amphibia; order Anura; family Leptodactylidae; genus Engystomops; species Engystomops pustulosus. Next base: position 176,215,787 of record NC_092417.1, on the reverse strand, counting down.
CAGGGGGAGCAATCAGTGTCAAAGACTGGGCGAATGGAGACCTGGTGGGGTCAGTTTAGTTTCTTTTTTTTGGTCACCCCAGTGCACAGGTGGGTTTTCAGGATTCCTGGGTCACTCCTTTAATTTTATGCATAAATTGTAGCAACCAGGGATGTATTATGGGGAGGGATCCTAGGACGCACACCCCGGGGCCCCCACCAACATATTCTAAGGGAAGCCCCCTGCCAGCAGTAGGTGGCCCACATCCTGCTCTGGGAGTGATGTGCAGTGGCGAGGGCCGGATTATCATTGGCACTTTTGGAGCTCCAGCGCTGGGCCCTAGTTTGGAGTTCATACAGCTCCAGTGATGAGCCGGTTTTGCATGCACGTTCAAGTGATTTTGCAGTCACGCACCTGGTTCTTATAGAAGCTGCACAGTAGGGGAGTATAGTCATACGCATCAAGCTGTGCAGGGAAGATACGTGAGGACCCTGCCTGGTAGCTTACAAATAAGGGGACCCTTCCGTATTACTAAAGGGAACCCTGCATAATGGATGACTAAGGGGGAACCCTCACTATTAACCTGCTAGTGGCGTAACTACAGCTACGGCTGCTATGGGTCCCTCTATGTTAATGGGCGCAGGGGCACTGCCGAGTCGCAATGTATTTATGCCATGCCCCTGGGTCCGTCCCTCTATGTCCCTGCTCAATGTAGCCCTGCCTCATCCGTGTGTGACCCTGGGCCCTATATGTGGCTACACTCAGCAACGACATAGAGGGATGGGTATATATGTGATGCCACACAGGTGCATGGCTCCTTATATCCCCAGTCATGTGATGTCACACAGGTACATGGCTTGTTACATCCCTGGTCATGTGATGTCACACAGGTGCACAGCTCATTATATTTCTGGTCATGTGATATCACACAGGTGCACGGCTCATTATATCCCTGGTCATGTGATGTCACACAGGTGCACGGCTCATTATATCCCTGGTCATGTGATGTCACACAGGTGCAAGGCTCGTTGTATATCCCTGGTCATGTGATGTTACACAAGTGTTCAGCTTTTTACGTCCCTAGTCATGTGATGTCACACAGGTGCACGGCTCATTATATCCCTGGTCATGTGGTGTTACACAGGTGAACAACTTGTTATATCCCTGGTCGTTATATCCCTGGACTGCTTCATAATATCACAGTGAGGAATCAGAGCTGTGTGATATAATGATCCATGTACCTGTTTGACATCACATGAACAGGGATTGATTTTTTTTTTTCTGGAGGTAGAAAACACTGAAGGTTTCTGTTGAATGACCACACACAGAGATCTAGAAGCATCTGTCTATCTCAGCTAGTTTAACTGTCTGCACCCCAGAAAAAAGTCAACAGGTGACAAACAAGTCTGGTGGAAATCTAATAAGACTGCCAGGAGTGGATTAAGGCAGAGTTCAGACTAGTGCAGGACAGAATTCAAGCTAAGTACAAAATCACAGTCAGCAGCAAAGTAGACAACCCCTTAAAAGTATTTATCATCTGTAAATAATAATGGACAATGGGAAAATAGAAATATATAACTCACCTTAGTCTATATAATCAGTTTCTACAAGACTGTATAACTGAAGTACGAAAGCGGGAGATTCTCTATGTCCTCACATCATAATAGGGGAAGCATCAGCTGGATAGACCCAACGCCGGTAGAGACGAGGGATTTGGACAATAATTACAGAAGGGTCAAGGTTAATCTAGCAATCAATACACTACACTTACTGCAGGAGAACATTATTTCACTATAAAGCGGCCTTTCCTGGAATTTTGTGCGTGGCCCTTTAGGATATGAACATTGATTTACCTACAGCCTCTCACAGGGCGATGAGCACAGTAACTAAAAATGTATTTTAAGCAATTGCTGTCCGGTTCCCCCCTCAATATATTTTTACTGTTTGACTTAGCAATTATAGTGTATTGCTTCCCGTGTATTGATCCGAAGCTGCAGCTTGTATTGTACTCCAGAGCTGCATTCATAATTCTGCACGCCTCAGAGCGGAAATGTCAAAGCTTGGCGTGGGGTCCGTACGAAGTATTGTGTGCAAATTCACATTGTACAAGTGTTGCCTTAAAACAGGTCCTATGCAGCTATTGTTATACTGAATGGGAAATGTATTGCACCTCTAAAAAATAGCAGTCAAGATGAGCAGACCCAATTGTTGCGTTTGGCCGCCTGACCAGGACATATTGCCGGATTGACGTCCTAACTGCCAATTCGGCAAATTGCTGCCCCTAGCAAATCGCCATGGCTATGATTGGCCAGGGGACTCCGAACCAGAATATGTCATGGCTATGATTGGCCAGGGGACTCCAAACCAGAATATGCCATGGCTATGATTGGCCAGGGGACTCCGAACCAGAATATGTCATGGCTATGATTGGCCAGGGGACTCCAAACCAGAATATGTCATGGCTATGATTGGCCAGGGGACTCCGAACCAGAATATGTCATGGCTATGATTGGCCAGGGGACTCCGAACCAGAATATGTCATGGCTATGATTGGCCAGGGGACTCCGAACCAGAATATGTCATGTCTACAATTAGCCAGGGGACTCCGAACCAGAATATGCCTGGCTACGATTGGCCAGGGGACTCCGAACCAGAATATTCCATGGCTATGATTGGCCAGGGGACTCCGAACCAGAATATTCCATGGCTATGATTGGCCAGGGGACTCCGAACCAGAATATTCCGTGGCTATGATTGGCCAGGGGACTCCGAACCAGAATATTTCATGGCTATGATTGGCCAGGGGACTCCGAACCAGAATATTCCATGACTATGATTGGCCAGGGGACTCCGAACCAGAATATACCATGGCTATGATTGGCCAGGGGACTCCGAACCAGAATATGCCATGGCTATGATTGGCCAGGGGACTCCGAACCAGAATATGTCATGGCTATGATTGGCCAGGGGACTCCAAACCAGAATATGCCATGGCTATGATTGGCCAGGGGACTCCGAACCAGAATATGTCATGGCTATGATTGGCCAGGGGACTCCAAACCAGAATATGTCATGGCTATGATTGGCCAGGGGACTCCGAACCAGAATATGTCATGGCTATGATTGGCCAGGGGACTCCGAACCAGAATATGTCATGGCTATGATTGGCCAGGGGACTCCGAACCAGAATATGTCATGTCTACAATTAGCCAGGGGACTCCGAACCAGAATATGCCTGGCTACGATTGGCCAGGGGACTCCGAACCAGAATATTTCATGGCTATGATTGGCCAGGGGACTCCGAACCAGAATATTCCATGGCTATGATTGGCCAGGGGACTCCGAACCAGAATATTCCGTGGCTATGATTGGCCAGGGGACTCCGAACCAGAATATTTCATGGCTATGATTGGCCAGGGGACTCCGAACCAGAATATTCCATGACTATGATTGGCCAGGGGACTCCGAACCAGAATATACCATGGCTATGATTGGCCAGGGGACTCCGAACCAGAATATGCCATGGCTATGATTGGCCAGGGGACTCCGAACCAGAATATGTCATGGCTATGATTGGCCAGGGGACTCCAAACCAGAATATGCCATGGCTATGATTGGCCAGGGGACTCCGAACCAGAATATGTCATGGCTATGATTGGCCAGGGGACTCCAAACCAGAATATGTCATGGCTATGATTGGCCAGGGGACTCCGAACCAGAATATGTCATGGCTATGATTGGCCAGGGGACTCCGAACCAGAATATGTCATGGCTATGATTGGCCAGGGGACTCCGAACCAGAATATGTCATGTCTACAATTAGCCAGGGGACTCCGAACCAGAATATGCCTGGCCACGATTGGCCAGGGGACTCCGAACCAGAATATTCCATGGCTATGATTGGCCAGGGGACTCCGAACCAGAATATTCCATGGCTATGATTGGCCAGGGGACTCCGAACCAGAATATTCCGTGGCTATGATTGGCCAGGGGACTCCGAACCAGAATATTTTATGGCTATGATTGGCCAGGGGACTCCGAACCAGAATATTCCATGACTATGATTGGCCAGGGGACTCCGAACCAGAATATACCATGGCTATGATTGGCCAGGGGACTCCGAACCAGAATATGCCATGGCTATGATTGGCCAGGGGACTTCGAACCAGAATATGTTATGGCTATGATTGGTCAGGGGACTCCAAACCAGAATATTCCATGGCTATGATTGGCCAGGGAACTCCGAACCAGAACATGCCATGTCTATGATTGGCCAGGGGACTCCAAACCAGAATATTCCATGGCTATGATTGGCCAGGGAACTCCGAACCAGAACATGCCATGTCTATGATTGTCCGAACCCAAACATTGAACCCGACCATTGGGTCTGCTGTTATGTACCTAGCAATGCAGACTGGATTTTTTTCAGGATTCTGAAATATTGTGAATGTCTACAGCAATGTTTAACTGGACACTTACTGGTCTAATTCACCCTTGCAGAAAACCTTACACTGACCATTAGCACAACAAAAGCCATTGAACAAAGTCAAATTATTGTTTGCTGCAAGAGTCAGGTGTCAAGTTAACTTTTGCTATCTGTATTTATCCTTATTTCTGTAAAAAATCTTTTACCCACAAAACAGTTCAACAGACTACTTAGTCTCAGAGTTCTTCAAAGCTGTTCTTTACAGCAACTGTAAAGTGTAATAACGTTTGCTTAACTTTGCACTAAGCAAAAGTAAGTAATTGTCTAATTTACTCTAAGTAGCTATCTGCAGGTGTTTAGCAGTGAGCAGAGTTATTACCTTGCCCCCCAGGCTAATCTTTATTTGCTTTGCTTCCTGGTAACTATTGGAAACCGTATAGAACAGCTAGAGATGACAGGAAGCTTGTTGAGAATAACTGAAGGACCTGTAGTGATGTCACAAGCATCAGACTCATCACATGCATCAGGTCATCCAATTACAAACATACCGTCCAGCATCATTTAAAGTCCTTAGTGTTCTGGCAAAAGACCTTCAGTGACGTCACAAGCATGTGACTCATCACATGCTTTAGATCGGCCAATTACAAACATGCTGTCCTGTTCTGGCTTCACTGTCCTGATCTGATGTCACAACCTGGAAGTGCCGACCCACATCAGTAATTGTCTTCTTAAAGTCAGCAGGACATGGAAGCTAACCGAAAAGTCCTGAATACTGTTTTCTAGCACCTGGAGGCACATGGTAAGTATAATATGTTTGACCCTATTAGAGGTCATCCACTTACCTTGTTAAAGGGGTTGTCTGAGAGTTATGAAAAAAAACTAAAGGTGGCCCAGGGGGTGTTGAGGGGTGAATGGTGAACTGTTTGCCTGTCTGTGTGTTTGTACCTTTTCTTCTTTTTCTCCTCCTGCTGGCCAGCAAACCTTTGTCTCTGTCCACTATTGTTTCACCAGACAAACCAGTTCAGCAGTCACCACTCAGCATTACCTGATCTTACCTGTGTGTGCAAAACCTGAGCAGAGGGTGAGCTGGGGTTATATAGCTGCACCTGATTACTGCCAGGTGATGCAGAGCTGAAGCCATGCGGTTTATGTTTGTATTTCTAACTTTGGTTACTTTGTGTATATTGTAAACTCCCCTTTATTTTTATATTGTGTATTATATTGTATTGTGGCATTATGTATATTAAGTAAGAAATATATCTTTGTGTGATGTTTGTTGTTAAAGGTGCAACCCAGGGGTGTATCCCTTTAAAACTCAAGGGAAATAGTTGGGTATTTAATGACACCTGTGTGTACATGGATTGTCTCTAGGTCAGAGTGTCTGATCTGACCACAGGGGAGCTGCTTGTTCCAAGGTAGCTGCACTCTATCCCTGAATTATCTGCATTTTTGTTCTGTACATTTTATTTTTGTGCAAATAAATGCAAGCCTTTTCTTTGGACCTGAAGCCTGAGTAAAGATTTATTTTTTTTAACGGCCAGTAGACCCCACATCTCAACAGGGGGCTGCTTAAAAAAATAAAGATCTACTTACCTTCCGGCGCCCTCCGGTGTCCCGCGCTGCTTTCGCTGCGGTCTGGCCGCCGGAGCAGTGCTGGATTAAGCTTCCAGCCGGACCCGACAACCTTCCGGCCCCCCATACTCAATGCTGTGAGTAGGAACGGATAGGCGGGATGGATAGGCGTGGCCGGTCACGGCCGTCCGGAAGCTGAATCCAGCACTGCTCCGGTGGCCATGTTTGTTTACATGGCGCCCGGACGGGAGCAAAAGCAGCGTGGGACACCAAGGGCGCCGGAAGGTAAGTAGATCTTTATTTTTTTAAGCAGCCCCCTCCGGCAATCTTTAGTTTTTTTCATAACTCTATGACAACCCCTTTAAGCTTACTTAAAGCTGGCCAACCCCTTTAAGGTTTTTTACAAAATGTAAGGTACACATCAGGTTAAATGTTGCTACATCTGTACCCCTCAAGGCACACACCTGGTGGTATCATCCTTCAAACAATGTACGTCGTAAAATGTGCTAGAACTGAGCCCTTCCAAGTCTTTCCGCGTGTTAATGAATCTAATCTCCCGTGATAGATCCTGGCACCTCGAGTGGCCTCTGACACCAATAAGGATAGTAAGAGACAATAATGCTCTACTAGATAAAATATTCATTGAAAAGAAGAAAAAAAATGGATAATTTTACAGTCAGAAATTAACAAAATGTGTTGCTCCTTCACCCGGATGAACCCCGGCTCGGTGATTAAGATTCCCGCTTTATCATTGAAGGGACATTCTTTAAAATCATTATGTAAATGGAACATTTATGCCCATAAAAAGTCATCACCGTGTTTTTTCAATTATTTTTTTTTTTGTTCTTTCTGGGACTAATCAGCTTGTAAGAGGTTACAGCTTCTTAAGAAAATAAGAGGTAATTTTGTGGAAGAAGCCTATCGTGCTCGGAACCAATTATAGGGAAGGAGCTGAGGCATCTGTTATTTCATTGATTTTTTTTTTTTTTTGTAGAAAAAGCAAAATCTGGAGAGACCATTATGTTCATCTCATTAACCTTTTCCGATAGCGCGGGGTGGGAGGGGCTACGCTCTTCAGGTATTGACCATAAGCAAAAAAATGTAAACGGCTACAAATGGGAAATACATTGAGCTAAATTGGCCTGGAACAAATCTATCCCAAATTTCCTTCGAGGAATTGTTTGTTTAATTGCGACTTCACCTTGGGACTTATTTCCTATTAGCGAAAGCCGAGAGTTGGGTCCCAAAAGATTGTTGTAAATCAGACTTTTACTAAGCTTTATTGCCCGGCTATGGGAAGGCTTGTTATACTTGTTATATCGTACTTTGGATTCCCAGTAGAAAATATACTCAAAATGTACTAAGATCCGACCCTCTCTGGAGTTCACCGAGCCGGGCTGAGTGAAGGTAAGTGCAAGCTCCGCGACAGATATTTTTTTTTAAATGCGGCGGTTTTTCCAAATCCATCGGGTTTTCGTACGGCCACGCCCCCCGATTTCCGTCGTGTGCATCCCAGCGCCGATGCGCCACAATCCGATCGTGTGCGCCAAAATCCCGGGGCAATTCAGGGAAAATCAGCACAAATCGGAAATATTCGGGTAACACGTCGGGAAAACGCGAATCGGGCCCTTAGTAAATGACCACCAATGTATAAATTAGGATATGATACGATAATAGTTTATTCATCCACTGGGGGAAAATTAGTTTGTACATAGTACAGGTTTAACATTACAGTTACATACGTACACTACGAGAGGTGCGCTCCTACACAAACTAGTTTCTTAGTTGCAAACAATCTGTTACAGGACAGAACAGGTTAACGAGACCACATTACATTACATAAGGAGAAATAATTACAGAACACAATACAATAGTGACAATAACAGATAGACACAGGCTAGACGGACATGCATAGGGGGTTCTGCAGAAGGGGCAACGCTAACAGTGATTGGCGGTGAAACAGTGGTGTGCTGCTATTGGTTTGGCAGAAGAGACACTGCCCGTGGTGTGTAAGCTGCCACATGCTGGCTACCACTGGAGCCGTGGTACAGTGTTCCTCCTGACCTGCAGTAAGGCACGGGTTATGAGCATTTACATTTCAGGTGCTCCGGTGACACCATAACTGGTGCTCTTGGCTGTCAGGTTCCAGTTCCGGTGCTCTGTTACACCAATTCTTGTCCCATGGAGCACCAGCTACTGATGATCGGCTGGGTACGGAGGATGTGACAGGCTGAGCGCCAAACTAGTGCTGCAGGGCACAGGGTGGAGTGAGGAGAGCCGGAGAAGATGCACAGGCAGCCACATACAGCAGTGCCAATCTTGACAGTGCATTCTATTAAGTGCAACTGCAGGTCCACCAGACTTAGATTAGGTTTGTCATTGGACTTAGATTAGGTTTGTGCACTTATAGATGCACTTAAAAGAATGCACTGCCGATCAAGCAAGTATATGATGTGAAGAGTTTGATATACAGTGAGGTAGTAGGGGGGGGGGGTACAGGGAGGGAAAGTTGTGTGTAGACTAAGGGGTTTCTTTTGATGCAGCCACGTTTAACACAGAGGCTGACATGTGAAGTAAACAGGTGCAGCAAACCTTAACTTGACATTTTATTCTGTAGATATCAATGGCTTTTCTTGTGTGCATCATTTTATCATATTCAAATGAACGATGGGCACATCTATACATGGTGCTATAATTGGAGAGGGGGACACCTTGGTCTGGACCACCTCCTTTTAAAAGTATTTAAATAAAATGATTATAACACCTACATTAAAGGGCAATGTTAAAAATAGTGAGGTGGCCAGGCTACATAAAAAATAAACATGTCCTCAGTCCCTTCTGGTGTCTTGTGCCACAGTCCCTCTGTACCTTTCTCCATGTTTGTTTATAGGGGCACGGAAGCTCTGCTCCGACTTCCTCTGGATGCCCCCGGCATGCCCTCCCGTACACTATACCTGTATCACACTCTGGGATATGGTGATGGGTTGGCATGCCCGGCTGCTCGGAAACTGAGCAGAGCCATAGGGATCGTGGCATGAGACATTGGAAGGGACCAAGGAGGTAGGTGTATGTTTATTGTTTTATGCAATACAGCCCTCCTCCCCCCAACCCCGGCCACAACGCTATTTTTTCTAACTTTAGAACAACCCCTTTAAGTATTATTTGTATTATGGTGTCTTCAGTAGTATTGAGCAGACTTGAACCTACTGGGGCTCATTTACTAAGGGTCAGCGGAGCGCATTTTCGACGATTTTGGTTTTGCGCCACATTTAACAGGGGGTTTTGGCACACGTGGTTGGATTTTGGCGCATCGGCGCCGACTTGCACGTGACAGAAACCGGGGGGGGGGGTGGCCGTCAGGCAACCCGACGGATTCGGACAACGCGCAAGAGTTAACATTTAGAAATGTGTCGCAAGACACGCACTTACAAGCACCGGGAAGAAGAAGGTGAACTCCGGCGGACCTCAGTGGGGAAGAGACGGATGCAGGAACTCGGGCGCACAATCTTCATGAATCCGCCAGACTTCATCCTCGTCGGACTGTCCGCATCGGGGATCGCGACAGGACCAGGGAAGTAAATTTGCCCCACAATGTTTTGGGCTCGTGCTGAACATTTCAGGTTTGAGTCCGTGAACCTGGTCTTCAGCCAGACGTTCAGGTTCAGCATTTGGACTCACCCCCAGCTGATAATTCCCACGATCGGGATCCATTGCAGTGTTAACTCATTGGAAACATTTAGAAGGTAACTTCCTTTATCGTTGCCAGCAGCAATCACAGGTGTTACTGGTCTGGCTGAGAATTGGGGATCGGGGGGACGGTAGATGAACAGGTCTGCTCATTCCTAGCGTTCAGCTCTATTATTTCCCTACATGGCTTCCATTTTCGCAGACTCAATTTATATGCACCAAAGGAGGACACCAAGACATTGGCAAAGTCAAATGCGACAGTATCCGAGCTCACAGTCAGACGTGACAGTCACTGCGATACGTTAATCATCCAATGACCTGAGCTTTATCTGGTGTTCATTGTACTAATCCCCGGCATGTTCATCGGGGGGGAACACGACATCCAATGCAGGACACGTCCATCAAACTATCTATGCCCGAGGTTTAATAGACTCATGTAAATTAGCGATATAATAAAGGGCTGATATATCATCGCCCTGAAGAGTTATTCATAGAAAATCCATATTATTCATAACTTCAATGAAAGTAAAGATTTGGGTCTCATAAATGACAGAATCTTCTCTTCTTATTTATCTATTCCTGGAAACACGTCTTAGGATGTGAAGGATGTACTGACATGTTAACATCTCTTATTAACTGCTGCTTATTAAGGGAAATCTAGACTTCTCAATAAAAGCCGCTCGATCGATGGTTCACAGCCGGTCTGGGGAAGGCGGACCGCCCGGCCATTGTCTTCACTTCATCTTGTTTCATTTATAACCCACTCATAAATGTGTAAATATCTTTTATGAAACATAAGTCATATAAACTGCCTGAAGAAGCCGTTATCATCAAAAAGAAACCCGTTTTTGATAAGTTGGAGCTAAACTTAAATGAAACTTACCACCACGGATCTACCGATTAGTAGATCTGGCGTCAGGTTCCTCTCTTGTAGAGTTGTATTGCCCTTTTTAGGGCTCATTCTTTACTGACCCAGAACTTTTATAAATTTTAATTTCCCCAATATTCAAATTTCCTAAAAAGGGCTACAGGGGCGTGGAGTAGCCGGAGCTAAGGCTACAAGGGGCGGCTACTCCACGCCCCAGTAGCCTCTTGCGTTCCGCCCACCCAGACATCTTCAGCGCGCAGCTCCTGGTAGCTGCACTTGCTCATCTGGGCTCTGCACATGCACAGAACCTAGACCGCTAGCTGCATAGTTTCAGCTCTGAAGCCGGAGCTACTGCGCATGCGCAGAACCCAGCTTCGCAGACGAGTGCATGCAGCTACCAGGAGCTGCCTGCTGAAGATGTATTGGTAGGTGGCACACAAGAGGCAACTGGAGCGAGGAGTAGCCGCGCCATGTAGCCTTAGCTACTGCTACTCCACGCCCCAGTAGCCTCTTTAGTAAATTTGCATATTGGGGGAGTTAAAATATATACAGGTTATGGGCCACAAAAGAATTATCCCTAACAAGGACATTAGAGGAACCTGCCACCGGATCTACCTTATTAGGTTGATCCATGGCGGGAGGTTTCCTTTAAATCCAATCTCATAAGAAGACATTGAACTAAAAAGTCAAGTTAAAATTTGCTGTAAAACTTTATTTAATGTGTTAGGTGTCAAGTTAAACCTGGCTGCACATGAATGTTTTTTTTTAGATTTTTATGTATAAAGCTCCCAGATATGAGAAGCGTTGAAAAGCTTCCACTTACTTCATGTCTCATCATTCATCGTCTGCATCTTCTCTATCCTCATCTTCTTCATCATGTACAGATGTCACCAGCTTTAAGTTGGCATCTAACATGTCGATGAAACAAGTGCAGCAAATCTTAACTTGACTGTTTTTCATTGATTTCATGGCCATTTCATGGCTTTTGTTGTGTGATATTATAATAGTTCATATTTTCACTTATCCGGGGGATGGAAGATACATTTCTGATAATAGGTTAATGCAACTGCAGGAAGCACCCATAATAATCCAACTACAGGGAGCACCCATAATAATCCAACTGCATGGAGCACCCATAATAATCCAACTACAGGAAGCACCCATAATAATCCAACTGCATGGAGCACCCATAATAATCCAACTACAGGAAGCACCCATAATAATCCAACTGCAGGGAGCACCCATAATAATCCAACTGCATGGAGCACCCATAATAATCCAACTACAGGAAGCACCCATAATAATCCAACTGCAGGGAGCACCCATAATAATCCAACTACAGGAAGCACCCATAATAATCCAACTGCAGGGAGCACCCATGATAATCCAACTGCAGGGAGCACCCATGATAATCCAACTGCAGGGAGCACCCATAATAGTCCAACTGCATGGAGCACCCATAATAATCCAACTGCAGAGAGCACCCATAATAATCCAACTGCAGGGAGCACCCATAATAATCCAACTGCAAGAAGCACCCATAATAATCGAACTACAGGGAGCACCCATAATAATCCAACTACAGGGGGCACCCATAATAATCCAACTGCAAGGAAGACCCATAATAATCCAAGTGCAGAGAGCACCCTTAATAATCCAACTGCAGGGAGCACCCATAATAATCCAACTACAGGAAGCACCCATAATAATCCAACTACAGGGAGCACCCATAATAATCCAACTGCAAGGAAGACCCATAATAATCCAACTACAGGGAGCACCCATAATAATCCAACTGCAGGGAGCACCCATAATAATCCATCTGCAAGGAAGACCCATAATAATATAACTGCAGGGAGCACCTATAATGATCCAACTGCAGCGAGCACCCATAATAATACAATTGCAGGGAGCACCCACAATAATCCGACTGTAGAGAGCACCCATAATAATCAAACTGCAGGGAGCATCCATAATAATCCAACTGCAAGGAAGACCCATAATAATCCAACTACAGGGAGCACCCATGATAATCCAACTGCAGGGAGCACCCATAATAATTCAACTGCAGGGAGCACCCATAATAATCCAACTGCAGGGAGCACCCATAATAATCCAACTGCAGGGAGCACCCATAATAATCCAACTGCAGGGAGCACCCATAATAATCCAACTGCAGAGCGCACCCATAATAATCCAACTGCAGGGAGCACCCATAATAATCCAACTGCAGGGAGCACCCATAATAATCCAACTACAGGGAGCACCCATAATAATCCAACTGCAGGGAGCACCCATAATAATCCAATTGCAGGGAGCACCCATAGTAATCCAACTGCAGAGAGCACCCATAATAATCCAACTGCAGGGAGCTCCCATAGTAATCCTACTGCAGAGAGCACCCATAATAATTCAACTGCGGGGAGCACCCATAATAATCCAACTGCAGGGAGCACCCATAATAATCCAACTGCAGGAAGCACCCATAATAATCCAACTGCAGAGAGCACCCATAATAATCCAACTGCAGGGAGCACCCATAATAATCCAACTGCAGGGAGCACCCATAATAATCCAACTGCAGGGAGCACCTATAATAATCCAACTGCAGAGAGCACCCATAATAATCCAACTGCAGGGAGCACCCAAAATAATCCAACTGCAGGGAGCACCCATAATAATCCAACTGCAGGGAGCACCCATAATAATCCAAGTGCAGAGATCACCCATAATAATCCAACTGCAGGGAGCACTCATAATAATCCAAGTGCAGAGATCACCCATAATAATCCAAGTGCAGAGAGCACCCATAATAATCCAAGTGCAGGGAACATCCATATTAATCCAACTGCAGGGAGCAGCCATAATAATCCAACTGCAGGGAGCACCCATAATAATGCAGGTGCAGGGAGCACCCATAATAATCCAAGTGCAGGGAGCACCCATAATAATCCAAGGGCAGGGAGCAGTTCCCTGCAGTTGGATAACAATCCAACTGCAGGGAACATCCATAGTAATCCAACTGCAGGGAGCACCCATAATAATCCAAGTGCAGAGATCACCCATAATAATCCAAGTGCAGAGAGCACCCATAATAATCCAACTGCAGGGAGAACCCATAGTAATCCAACTGCAGAGAGCACCCATAATAATGCAACTGCAGGGAACATCCATAATAATCCAACTGCAGGGAGCACCCATAATAATGCAGGTGCAGAGAGCACCCATAATAATCCAACTGCAGGGAGAACCCATAGTAATCCAACTGCAGAGAGCACCCATAATAATGCAACTGCAGGGAACATCCATAATAATCCAACTGCAGGGAGCACCCATAATAATCCAACTGCAGGGAGCACCCATAATAATCCAACTGCAGGGAGCACCCATAATAATCCAACTGCAGAGAGCACCCATAATAATCCAACTGCAGGGAGCACCCATAATAATCCAACTGCAGGGAGCACCCATAATAATCCAATTACAGGGAGCACCCATAATAATCCAACTGCAGGGAGCACCCATAATAATCCAATTGCAGGGAGCACCCATAGTAATCCAACTGCAGAGAGCACCCATAATAATCCAACTGCAGGGAGCTCCCATAGTAATCCAACTGCAGAGAGCACCCATAATAATTCAACTGCGGGGAGCACCCATAATAATCCAACTGCAGGGAGCACCCATAATAATCCAACTGCAGGAAGCACCCATAATAATCCAACTGCAGAGAGCACCCATAATAATCCAAACGCAGGGAGCACCCATAATAATCCAACTGCAGGGAGCACCCATAATAATCCAACTGCAGGGAGCACCTATAATAGTCCAACTGCAGAGAGCACCCATAATAATCCAACTGCAGGGAGCACCCAAAATAATCCAACTGCAGGGAGCACCCATAATAATCCAACTGCAGGGAGCACCCATAATAATCCAAGTGCAGAGATCACCCATAATAATCCAACTGCAGGGAGCACTCATAATAATCCAAGTGCAGAGATCACCCATAATAATCCAAGTGCAGAGAGCACCCATAATAATCCAAGTGCAGGGAACATCCATATTAATCCAACTGCAGGGAGCAGCCATAATAATCCAACTGCAGGGAGCACCCATAATAATGCAGGTGCAGGGAGCACCCATAATAATCCAAGTGCAGGGAGCACCCATAATAATCCAAGGGCAGCGAGCAGTTCCCTGCAGTTGGATAACAATCCAACTGCAGGGAACATCCATAGTAATCCAACTGCAGGGAGCACCCATAATAATCCAAGTGCAGAGATCACCCATAATAATCCAAGTGCAGAGAGCACCCATAATAATCCAACTGCAGGGAGAACCCATAGTAATCCAACTGCAGAGAGCACCCATAATAATGCAACTGCAGAGAGCACCCATAATAATCCAACTGCAGGGAGCACCCATAATAATCCAACTGCAGGGAACATCCATAATAATCCAACTGCAGGGAGCACCCATAATAATCCAAGTGCAGAGATCACCCATAATAATCCAACTGCAGGGAGCACTCATAATAATCCAAGTGCAGAGATCACCCATAATAATCCAAGTGCAGAGAGCACCCATAATAATCCAAGTGCAGGGAACATCCATATTAATCCAACTGCAGGGAGCAGCCATAATAATCCAACTGCAGGGAGCACCCATAATAATGCAGGTGCAGGGAGCACCCATAGTAATCCAACTGCAGGGAGCACCCATAATAATCCAAGGGCAGAGATCACCCATAATAATCCAAGTGCAGAGAGCACCCATAATAATCCAACTGCAGGGAGAACCCATAGTAATCCAACTGCAGAGAGCACCCATAATAATGCAACTGCAGGGAACATCCATAATAATCCAACTGCAGGGAGCACCCATAATAATGCAGGTGCAGAGAGCACCCATAATAATCCAACTGCAGGGAACATCCATAATAATCTGACTGCAGGGAGCACCCATAATAATCCAACTGCAGGGAACATCCATGATAATCCAACTGCAGGGAGCACCCATAATAATGCAGGTGCAGGGAGCACCCATAATTGTTAGAACAGTAGTCCCCTGTAGCTTCCCTGTATGGTTCTGCATGTCACTCGTGCCCTTGGTTTGGAAACAGAGGTCAAGCTGTTATGCGATGTGGTCAGCCCTGCCCCTGCTGCAGCAGCAGTTGCAGGCTGTAATAGCTGCGTGCCAATGTGACATTACCCAGAGCCCTTCTATACAACAGAGGCCCGGCAGTGATGGGTGCGGATATAGTTTTTTTAATATATACCTTTATGGAAAAATCCCTGATCTTGAAGAAACCCTTTAGGATTTTCTGGCTCCTCATGTTGCCAATTGTGAGAGATCGCAACAGTCAGAACAAAAGCCATTGACCTCAACTAAAAAACTCAAGTTAATGTTTGCTGCAACTGATGGCTGTCAAGTTAAACTTGGCTGTAAACCTTACTCTGGGACACATATAGCACATACTCCTCTCATACTAGGATTCTATGGAGGTCACAGATAGATAAAAATGTACAATTATTATGCATAATAAAAAATAAATCACTCCATAAATACACCTGCAATAAAAAGCAATAAAACACTGCAGTATATTGAAACCTTCATTTATAGCAGTAAGTATTCTGCATCTAACCTTTGATGATGGTTACATATTGTTGTCATGTGACCTCCATCTATAGAATCTAATGAATACATTGTAACACGAAAGGTAAATATTGAATACTGTTCTCTGTAAATAAAGAAGCTCGTAGAATGATCTCTATAGTAATTGTACTCGCTGTTTTCATAGCTCATGTTGGTTGATAACGGTGTATTGTTTTCAGATGTATTTGTATACATGGGGGGGGGGGGGGGTGTAGCCTGCATTTTTCAGAGTAAAAAGCTAAACCTTGGTCTTGCAAGAAATTTGCCATAAATGTCAGTTTTCAGTATCTTCTCCACTTTCAAAACCAAAGACGCAGAGAATCGTCTGTACATATCATCTTACACCACAAAACTTCATCTTCTTCTTGTTCTCCTCCATCTCATTCATCTTCTTCGACTTCTTGTCCCCCTTATTTTTCTTCTTCTCCTCCTTCATCTTCTACTTCTTCTTCTGAGTCTTCTTCTACTTCTTGTTCTCTTTCGTCTTCTTCTTGTTCATCTTCTATTTCTTCTCCTTGGTCTTCTTCTTTTTCTACTTCTTGTCCCTCCTCTTCTTCATTTCCCTTATCTTCAACTTCCTCTCCTTGGTCTTCTTCTACTTCTTCTCTTCCTCTTTTCCTCTTCTACTACTTACTTGGGCACATTTACTTACCTGTCCCGTTGACGCCCCTGATCCGGAATGTCCAACGAGGATTTGGAGCTGCCGCGATTCACTAAGATTGTGCTTCCAATTTCCTGCAGGTGTCACTTTCCCCGCTCAGGTCCGCCGGAGTTCACCTTCTTCTTCCCGGTGCATGTAAGTGCATTGTCCGTGTATAATGCGCTGTGCAGGGAATCACTAAGATTGTGCGCCCGATATCCTGCATGTGTCGCTTCTCCGCTCAGGTCCCCGGAGTTCACCTTCTTCCTCCTGGTGCATGTAAGTGCATTGTCCGTGTATAATGTGCTGTGCGGGGAGTCACTAAGATTGTGCACCCGATATCCTGCATGTGTCGCTTCCCCGCTCAGGTCCGCCGGAGTTCACCTTCTTCTTCCTGGTGCATGTAAGTGCATTGTCCGTGTATAATGCGCTGTGCGGGGAGTCACTAAGATCCTGCGTCCGATATCCTGCATGTGTCACTTCCCCGCTCAGGTCCGCCGGAGTTCACCTTCTTCTTCCCGGTGCATGTAAGTGCATTGTCCGTGTATAATGCGCTGTGCGGGGAGTCACTAAGATCGTGCGCCCGATATCCTGCATGTGTCGCTTCCCTGCTCAGGTCCCCGGAGTTCACCTTCTTCTTCCTGGTGCATGTAAGTGCATTGTCCGTGTATAATGCCCTGTGCGGGGAGTCACTAAGATCCTGCACCCGATATCCTGCATGTGTCACTTCCCCGCTCAGGTCCCCGGAGTTCACCTTCTTCTTCCTGGTGCATGTAAGTGCATTGTCCGTGTATAATGCGCTGTGCGGGGAGTCACTAAGATCGTGCGCCCGATATCCTGCTTGTGTCGCTTCCCCGCTCAGGTCCCCGGAGTTCACCTTCTTCTTCCTGGTGCATGTAAGTGCATTGTCCGTGTATAATGCGCTGTGCGGGGAGTCACTAAGATCGTGCGCCCGATATCCTGCATGTGTCGCTTCTCGGCTCAGGTCCCCGGAGTTCACCTTCTTCTTCCCGGTGCATGTAAGTGCTTGATCTTGCGACACAATTTTGTTTTTAAATTCTGCGGTTTGTCTGAATCTGTCGGGTTGTCCAAAGTCCACGCCCGCCGATTTGTGTTGTATGCAAGCCGACGCCGATGTACCACAATCCGTTCGCGTGCACCAAAAACCCGGGGGAAATTCAGGGCAAAATGGGAAAAAAAACGGGAAACCCGAAGAAAATGCGGCGCTCGGACCCTTAGTAAAAAGGGCGTCAAAATCCCCTGTTAAATGCGCCGCAACACGGAAATCGACGGGAAACCCAACAAAAGTGCGCTCCGCAGACCCTTAGTAAATGAGCCCCATTCTTTTTTTTTTTTTTTCATTTTCCCTTTACATTACTTTTTAAATTTCTCTACCTTCTTCTCTGTGGTGAGACACATGTAAGGGAGACCCTATTTTATAAGTATTCCTAGTACACAGTACGGCATGTGATGCTAAGGATGAACAATCATTTGTAGTTCACGTTGTGGTGTCTTCTGTCAAAATGATGGAACATTCTGCAAGATATCAAAGTTTATATTGAAAATGTAGGAAATTTATCACCAACCATAAGTATATGTGATAATTCACATGTAACCTGTGTATAGGAGATGGTGACTGTTTACTTTGTCAACTTTCTGCAGATATTCCACATGTCTTCTCTAAAATGCAGATGATTACACCAGTTACCCATCCATCAGAGCCAATGTTTTCAGTCTGTTGTCAGGTGGGTGGACCTGGAGTGGAGCAGCAGACCAGGACTGCTCAATTTACAGTATAGTCCAATTTGCATATTTGGTTACAAAATTGACTCCATTGATTAGACCTGAATTCTCAGTCTCATGAGTAACATGATTGGTGCTGGCAACGATTGTGGGTTTGCCCTTTAAATTCCATTTCAATGCCATTTTCTAGAGGATCACTTCTCCCTGTGATGTAATCGGGGAGCAACGATCCTAGAGTAAATGTTGGTGGCCAGTTACATTTAAAGAGCTGCGATTGGTGCCAGCACTGGTTTGGTTCCATCCATCATTTCTCAAAAGAGATAGGGACACATTTACTTACCCGGTCCATTCGCGATCCAGCGGCGCGTTCTCCGTCGAGGATTCGGGTCTTCCAGCGATTCACTAAGGTAGTGCTCCCGATGTCCACCAGGTGTCGCTGCTGCGCTGAAGTCTGTCGGAGTTCGCCGGAGTTCACCATTCTATCCTGGGTGCAGGTAAGCGCGTGTCAAGCAACACTTTTTTTAAAAAATACATTGTTTTTTCCGAATCCGTCGGGTTTTCCGACGGCCACGCCCCCCCGATTTCCATCGCATGCTTGCCGGCGCCGATGTGCCACAATCCGATCGCGTGCGCCAAAAACCCGGGGAAATTCGTAGCAAACCGGTAATTTTTGGAAAGCCCGACGAAAAAAGAGCGATTCGGGCCCTTAATACATGACCCCATAAACTTCCAACCGCACCAAAATCATTGGAGAATCAACTATTGAAGGATGACCGCTTAAAGGGAATTTCCCACAAAGACAAGTTAGGCCCTTTCTACGGGATAGGGTCTAACTTGCTGATCAGTGTTGGTCTCAGTGGTGAGACCCATGCAGATCGCGAAAACGAGGGGTCCAATGGACCTCGCCGCTCCTCAGACTACTGGAGCAGGCGGCCGCACATGACAGTTCTGCTCCATTAATCTCTATAGAGCTGACGGAAATTGTCGGGTGCCGCGCACTCCTCTCCGTCAGCTCTATAGAGATTAGCGGAGCAGAGCGGAGCAGAGCGGTCATGCACGGGTGTCTGCTCCATAACTCTCGGTCGGACCCCTTGTTTTCGTGATCTGTGGGGATGTCAGCACTGAGACCCCACTTGTCTCCGTGAGAAAACCCCCTTAAGGTTGTAGGTGGTAGGGTCCACTTTAAGTAGCTCCGGGGATCTAGAACTAGGAATGGTCTTCTTGATGTTACACCCAGTTCATCTCCTCTTGGACACGTCGAAGCCTCGCTGAGATCGTAAATGCACAAAATCAGTTTTTTTTCCAAAAGTTACATTTTATTTAGTTCCGGAATTGAGCAAAGTTAAACATTGACAAATCGCCTCATTAATTACCCTGAAACATTTAGCAACTTCACGAGACACATGTAAAGAAAAACTGTACGGTATCATTAAAACTTGGCAGTTTTATAGCGTCGGAGCCCCGGGGCTCAATCCATGGATAGTACCTGCTGGAGACGGCGGCTTAAAGAACGGAGACACTGGATACATTGTATATGATCAACGAGCCACGGACGCTCCTAATCCTGTCACGTCTGTATAAGAAACCAATTCTAGGACTTGTACGTGTCACATTCACTAACATTATTTTAATGATCGGTAATTGATCACTTAGGCGATGGGGCAATGTTCCTGTTATTCCAAGGCGACGCGGCGTGATCGGAAGCGTTTATCATCATTAACGTACGGAGGGAAGGCCGGATAGGATTGAGAATATGAAAATGCTGGAAAGAAGATAAAACGTTATCATTACATTGGCTCATAGCGTAGCAGACATTAGGGGTTTTTTTTTATGTGAAAACATAAAAATGTATCTTTTTGGAGGAATGGAATGTCTTCCAGAGATGGTTATGCCATATTCTCTTCCTAAAGTCTTCCAAATCCTTCTAAATTACCAAAAATTACAGGATAAGGAGGGGGAGGAGGGGGATGGAGCTGCAGTCGCTTGCACTATAACCTGTCATGCTGTGAGAGGGGAGAAGGAGCTGCTGATTAGTCACACTATACAGCTAAGTATCAGTAACATACTCTACTACTGACCTCATGTTTTAATAGCACTCATACAGAGGTTCAGATTAGAAGGGGCTGAACTACCAACAGCCGTACAGATCAGATGTTCTAAGCTGTTATTATTAATGAAGCAGGCAGCGCCATACTCAGTGTAGTGGTCAGACCAGGTTACTGCAGGTCATCTCATTTTAATTTAAATAGGATCTAAGCTGCAGTGACTCAGTTTAGCCACCACACTGAGAATGGCGCTGTCTGCTTCCTGTTCTATCCCCTCTTTATCAGCTGCTGAGAACCTCTGATCTCTTTGGGTTTACATGGACTCATACAATATCATGGAGCTATAAGTGTAACTGAACCTTTGAATTCTTTTATCTGAGAAATGAATAAAGCAAGTAGTAATAGTAAACTTTGTAATATATTTCATCCAGCAAAGCATCTTCTCTGTGCCTTTTTTTTCTGCCTTTATAGCTCCTGTTCTGTCCAGACAGATAAGGAGGCTAATATCTACCTGTTTCCATACCTAGAACATATTGGGGGTCATTTACTAATGGCCCGATTCACGTTTTCCTGATGTGTTACCCGAATATTTCCGATTTGCGCCGATTTTCCCTGTATTGCCCCGGGATTTTGGCACACGGGATCGGATTTTGGCGCATCGGCGCTGGCATGCACGCAACGGAAATCGGGGGGCGTGGCCAAACGAAAACCCGGCGGATATGGAAAAACCGCCGCATTTAAAAAGCCGGAAGTGTCGCGAAGCTTGCACTTACCTTCATCCAGGATAGGTTGGTGTATTTGAGTGCGTTCCGATGCTCTTCAGCGCAGCAGCGCCACCTGGTGGACGGCGGAGGAACTACCTTCATGAATCCCGGCCGGACCCGAATCCACCGCAGAGAACGCGCAGCTGGATCGCGAACGGACCGGGTAAGTAAATCTCCCCATTTTCTTTGATGATACAGGTTTATCAGGAGATTACGCGATACGGGGACTGTCTATAAAGAGTTAATTAGGAATATTATCAGGTTCCTTTATCTTTCAGATGTCAGAAAGATGTTTTACACAAACTGCTGGATACAGGAAGAAAGGCAGGGGAAAAAGAAGGAACATTTTTATACTTTCATCCTTGAGTTATGCAATTGAATTGGAATTTTAGTTACGCTTTAATACTCACAAATCTGAATTAGTGAATAACCTTACACATTGTAACAAGAGATAAGTGAATTTCTATATTTATAATCACAGATCGCAAACTGATGGATACAAAAAGAAAGGTAGGGAAAAAGAAGGAAAATATATATACTTTCATCCTCGATTTATGCAATTTAATCAGTAGTTTAGTTATTGGTAATAAATCTCCCGAATTAGTGAATTACCGTACACATTGTAACAACAGATAAGTGAATTTCTACATCTATATTCGCAGATCGGGGATCAATCTGCCGATTTACCCGCAACAAATCCAATCTGGGAATCTTTCATATAATGGACGTCTAACAGATCTGCCAAAATGTTCATTGATTTCATGATAAGCCGGGTGCCACCTCATGTTGCTTTTGTTATTATCCATCTGCGCCAGGTCCCTTAGGTTTCCGTTATTGTTGCTTCTATGAATACTGAAAAGGACAATAATTGTTTATTTTATGAAAATAACGTGTTTTACAGGACTGGAGGGGGTTAAATACTCATTTCCAGGACAATTAAAGTAACAAAAGTTTGGACGGAATAGATTTATTTGAACCCCAGTTGAATCTGATGAAAAAAGTTGGAGAAGCAAAATCTGAAATGATTCACTGCAGAGGAGGAGATAATAGTAAGAGATGAGAGAATGTATGGAGGAGAGACAGAGAGAAGCTCAGAGGAATAGCAGAGTGTCAGAAGAAGAGGAAGAAAACAGAGAAGATGAGATTAAGAAGAGACAAGCAAGAAGAGAGAAAGAAGACAAGATTAAAGAAAATCTACCACCAAAATCCATCCTGAGTAATGTCCATCCAGGGACATTACTCATAGATCCAGGCACCGGGACTGTGGTATCTTCTTATATTTATTATCCATGGCCTCCTTTCTGCTAAAATCAACTTTAAATATTATGTCAGAACATCTTTGGGGGCCATAAACAGTGCCCCTCCGTGCTGCAGATTCACAGGCTGTTACACTGTGCAGGAGCAATCCCCCCTCCCACTGTGCGAGGGCAGATGGAGGGGGAAGTGCTGATGGAGCAGAGGGGAAAGTGCTCATGGAGCAGAGGGGAGAGAGTGTAACAGCCTGTAAGAGTGTAACAGCACAGAGGGGCTCTGGTAACACCCCCTACAGGCGGGTTTGTATATTCTCTCCATGTTTGTATAGGTTTCTTCCGGGTCCTCCGGTTTCCTCCCACACTCCAAAACATACATACTGGTAGGTGGATTGCATTGTGAGCCCCATTGGGGACAGTGACTAATTTGGCAAACTCTGTGCAGCGCTGCGTAATCTGTGTGGGCTATGTAAATAAAGAAACTATTATTATTAAAGTGGAAGAAAAGTGGGAAAAGAGGAGAGTCTGGAGGCAGAGCAGAGTGCAAAGAGAGAAAATATGGAGTAGAGGAGAGAGAGGATGGAATAAAGAGACTGCACAGGAGGGAGCACATGTGCAAGGAGAGGGAGTTGTAGAAGAGGAGAAAAGAAATTAGGAAAAGAGGAGTCTGGGAGGAGGGAAGAGGCCATGGAGATGTAGGAAGAGTGCGAGGAGGAGGAGTGTGAGGAGTAGACAGTGAGAGAGGGGGATGGATGTGAGGCAGCAGTCTCTTGTATGAGACATCTTCTGCTGTGAGAGTGCAGGGCCGACTGTCTGACCCTTTACCGGCCCTTTAATACATTTCATACAGTAAATGTCCTGATATTTCCATCTCGGAGCAGCAGACGCCGGCGCTGATAACGCCTCCATTTGTGTTCTGCCGCAGAACCTGGAAGTGTGAGCATGAAAGCGAGAGAATACGTCTCCGTAAACAGCGCATTCCCTTTATTTACCCATCACGAGCAGATGGCCACATATTCATATTCTTAGATGAAACAAGTTAATGTTGCGGATTTTGTAGCTTTCGGATAAAACGCACCATTGGCTCTAATTTTCTCGGCGCCTTCTTTAAAGGTAGCGTTGATGATGCCTTAAATGTCCTTCAGTCTCGAAATGTCTGCGCTCAGTTACCGGAGGGCGCAGCGGGGCCTCATCTGCATGCTGGTCAGAAGATGTGTTTGTTTAGTGCAAATGACATCCCATTGTTGGTGGGGGATTTTCGGCACACATGCCTCTTTGTGTTTTCATTCCATTTGCCTCGGGGATTACGCCGCCTTCCTCCCAATTCTTAGAGATTCTCTCGGAATCCAAGAGGCAAACAGACCTGTTTGTTAACTAAATCCTTCAACGTGAACGAGAAGAAGACTCGGAGACGCTTCTCGCGCTGAACATTTTCTTTTTTATTACACTGAAAGATTAAGGGGGGAAACTTCTTTGTTCTACCATTTATGTACTGGGGAGGCAATGATTGTGTGGTGCACATGACTAGAGACGAGCAAATCTAATTGTTGGTTCATGGATTCGGTGCGAATCAGAACATTTTCAGGCACTTAAACCAGGGGTGCACCAGCAATGAGGTGACTTGAGCCTTTTACCTCAGGCAGCATCACCTACAAGATAGTTGGCAGCATTTGGGGCACATTTACCTACTGCAAAGCACCAACTACCCACCAACCACAAACATAGAAAAACCTATTAATAGTCACCCCCACTCCTCTTCACCTTCATCCTGACGTTGTCTGATGCTTATTTTGGCACAAAGGGATCACCTAGAAAACAAGTTAATTAGCAGGGGACAAGATGCTCCATGCTGCTAATTATGCACACCCCTGCACCTCCCTCTCCCATGCTGGGAACATGGGAGAGCGAGGTGACGTCACACGAGAGGCATGAATTCATGTCTCTCTCATGAAGTAACCTCCCACTCCAAGCATGGGAGAATAAGGTGCTGAGAGCGTGCATAATCAGCAGCCCAGAGCTCTGGACATCTTGTCCCCATACTCCGGGCTGCTAATTATAAATTTATTTTCTAAATTATCCAGGCGTGTCAAGACAGCACCGGGATCAAGGTGAAGGGGAGCGGGGTGAGTATTAATAGTTTTTTTATGTTATGTTTTAAATGCTGTCGCAATCCCCCCTGTGCGTTGTCTGACGATCATGGAATTGCGATTTTCACTAAGATCGGGCTCCTGATTTCCTGCATGTATCGCTTCCCCGCTCAGGTCTCCGGAGTTCACCTTCTTCTTCCTGGTGCATGTAAGTGCATTGTCCGTGTATAATGCGCTGTGCGGGGAGTCACTAAGATCCTGCGCCCGATATCCTGCATGTGTCGCTTCCCCGCTCAGGTCCCCGGAGTTCACCTTCTTCTTCCTGGTGCATGTAAGTGCATTGTCCGTGTATAATGCGCTGTGCGGGGAGTCACTAAGATCCTGCCCCCGATATCCTGCATGTGTCGCTTCCCCGCTCAGGTCCCCGGAGTTCACCTTCTTCTTCCTGGTGCATGTAAGTGCATTGTCCGTGTATAATGTGCTGTGCGGGGAGTCACTAAGATCCTGCCCCCGATATCCTGCATGTGTCGCTTCCCCGCTCAGGTCCCCGGAGTTCACCTTCTTCTTCCTGGTGCATGTAAGTGCATTGTCCGTGTATAATGTGCTGTGCGGGGAGTCACTAAGATCCTGCCCCCGATATCCTGCATGTGTCGCTTCCCCGCTCAGGTCCCCGGAGTTCACCTTCCTCTTCCTGGTGCATGTAAGTGCATTGTCTGTGTATAATGCGCTGTGTGGGGAGTCACTAAGATCGTGCGCCCAATATCCTGCATGTGTCGCTTCCCCGCTCAGGTCCCCGGAGTTCACCTTCTTCTTCCTGGTGCATGTAAGTGCATTGTCCGTGTATAATGTGCTGTGCGGGGAGTCACTAAGATCGTGCGCCCAATATCCTGCATGTGTCGCTTCCCCGCTCAGGTCCCCGGAGTTCACCTTCTTCTTCCTGGTGCATGTAAGTGCATTGTCTGTGTATAATGCGCTGTGCGGGGAGTCACTAAGATCCTGCGCCCAATATCCTGCATGTGTCACTTCCCCGCTCAGGTCTCCGGAGTTCACCTTCTTCTTCCTGGTGCATGTACGTGCATTGTCCGTGTATAATGCGCTGTGCGGGGAGTCACTAAGATCCTGCGCCCGATATCCTGCATGTGTCGCTTCCCCGCTCAGGTCCCCGGAGTTCACCTTCTTCTTCCTGGTGCATGTAAGTGCATTGTCCGTGTATAATGTGCTGTGCGGGGAGTCACTAAGATCGTGTGCCCGATATCCTGCATGTATCGCTTCCCCGCTCAGGTCCCCGGAGTTCACCTTCTTCTTCCTGGTGCATGTAAGTGCATTGTCCGTGTATAATGCGCTGTGCGGGGAGTCACTAAGATCCTGCACCCGATATCCTGCATGTGTCGCTTCCCCGCTCAGGTCCCTGGAGTTCACCTTCTTCTTCCTGGTGCATGTAAGTGCATTGTATTGCAACACAATTTTAATCTTAAATCCCGCGTTCAGTCCGAATCCGTCGGATCGTCCAACGGCCAGTCCCCCCATTTCTGTCACATGAAAGCCGGCGCCGATGTGCCAAAATACGATCGCGTGCGGCACGGAAATACGGCCACGGGACCCTAAGTAAATAAGCCTCAGTGTCTCTTCGCACCTAATGGGTAACCCACTTACTAAAAAAATTACTTTCTATAACTCGTCTCAGGCTGCAAAGAGTTTAAGTTCATCCCTGACTAGAGGTAATCAGAATCTTTTCTTCTACTTCTATAAAAGTGTTGGTTAGCAACTACATTCTACTGTAGAATTTAGGGGGGGGCTAGGGAAATGGAAAAAAAAAATCATGAAAAATCTAGAGGTACTAGAAGGGGACTTGGGTATATCAATTTCCAGACAATGAAAGCAAGTTTGTTTCGGACCAGATGCATTTTGATCCAATTTGAATCTTCTTAAAAATTTGACGAAGCTTCAGTGAAGAGAATCTTGGATGATGGCCTCATCTCTCAACACGACCTTGCCTTATACATGACTCGACCCATTGCTGATCTCGATTTGACCTTACTTGTAATGTCATGTATCACACGTCCCACCGCAGAGATCTTGTACTCCACAGTAGACTTCTGGGGAAACAATGTATCGGTGAATAATTTATTACGTTGGAGGATGTTGGGCAGAAGACTGAGCTGTAACCTCACTAGACTTATTATTTCCTTTTTTATGTTTCGTGTGTTTCCATCTTGCAGGTCATAATGTCCCAAGGACTCTTCAGCCCACGGGTCACTTGGAATATCTCCCTTGATGGTTTTTGGGACAGAATGTAGACATCAGGGTTCTGTAAGCAAGCCTCAGTAGACTAATAATGGAAATTGCCTCTGTAGACATCATGGCCACTCATTCGGGAGACTATTTTTTTGAGGGCCACCTCTGTAGGCATCTAGAGACTTACAGCCATTGATGCTCCACTGGTGGATCCTGGGAAATATGTAAATATTTTTCCCAGGATGGGATAAGGAAAACAACAAATAATTTTGCTACCTTGTAAGGCAGCTCCCTTACCATCAAGCATGACTTTCAGGAAGCCTAATGACATGATGTGGGATTAAAGCCAAACCAGTGTATGTATTCCATAAGGGACGGATTCCCAGCTGTAGACAGAACCATTTCAATGGTTTCTTTGAATCTCGTCAGCACAGTCTATGGAATTGGAGAGGCTATGTGACCGGGTTCGGGAAGTAAGAAGACTCCTTAGGGAGACTCTGTTGACTTGAAGGCATTTTTTATAGGTTTTTATTATTTTTCCATGCTGATGATCTATCCCTACGACGCATATCACCTTCCTGGTTCTTTGAGTTTGTCTCTTCACGATGCAGAATACATCCTGAAGGTCCCAATGCAACTCCGTTCCATTCACTTGTATATACAGCGGCAGCCGCTATGCAATGAATAATACTGCTCCTCGTGTGATATGAAGAGTCTACATCACTCTCCAGGGCCCTTCCCTCGGCTCATCTGATATTTATCACCTACAGTACAATATACCAAGGAGGAGGATTCAACATTGGCCCAATATTATGGAATATGGAAAACTTTCCTCTTTGACTTTCATAAGGGGGGGGGGGGTGCCAGTAGGTTACTTTGCCGAAGCAAAGGGCATGGACTGGACTAGAGGCCGTTGGGGAGTCACCTGTGCTGGAGACAGCAATGTGGACATCAAGATATGATCAGATCTTCTTAAAGCTATTTATCCTTATTACCATCGGTATACAGATGTAGCACTGGTTGACATGACTGAGACTGGTTGACCATGTATTCACTCATACTACTGACTGTTACACACACACTACTGACCACTTAAGTTGCCCATGTGCCTAAATATTTATGCCTGAATGTTCTCCAAGTGATTCAACTACTTACTTTTGTGCTGTGCGGACTCTCCATGCTTCTTTGTTTACATGTTTGAGCTCTGATGAGCAGGAGGAGCTGTAGCAGGGGATTATGTCTAATCCTGCTCTCTTCACTTCTTGTCTCTGTCTCCCTTACTTATGTAGTAGTTGCCAGCGCTGATAACATCTTAATTTGTGTTCTGGCACAGAAGGGAGCATGAAAGCGAGAGAATAAGTCTCAGTAAACAGCGCATTCCCTTTATTTACTCATCACAAGCCGATGGCCACATATTCATAATTGAAACAAGTTAATGTTCTGGGTAAGGCGTCTATGAGGGCCATTGTAAAATGCCTTTGCACAGTCCATAAACACAATATCCACAGTAGCTCCTCTGTCCAGGGATCTATTCACCTCTTCATAGAAGCAGATCAGGTTAGTCTGACAACTTCTACCCTTAGTGACCCCTCGCTGGCTGTCACTTATTATACCATGTGATGTCACATACTCCTTTTATATTCCCTTTTAAAATGTTCCACACAATTGTCATTGTAATTTCCTGTAATTGCCTGGTGAAGTTCTGTAGCCTCTTTGAAATATTGGCACCAGTCACTTGGCACCGTACCAGACAGCGGCACAGCAATAACAGAACTGAGTTCTTTAAGAACCCATCTGGTCCAGGAGCCTTTAACACATTTATTCTATTGAGCTTAGATTGAATCATGTCTACATTCATCCAGTCAGGTATATTATAGGATATATGACCCGCTCTGGCACCACCTTCACCAGATCCTCAGCACTGGCACCACCCTCACCAGATCCTCAGCACTAGCACCACCCTCTCCAGATCCTCTGCACTAGCACCACCCTCACCAGATCCTCAGCACTGGCACCACCCACACCAGATCCTCAGCACTGGCACCACCTTCACCAGATCCTCAGCACTGGCACCACCTTCACCAGATCCTCAACACTGGCACCACCCTCACCAGATCCTCAGCACTGGCACCACCCTCACCAGATCCTCAGCACTGGCACCACCCACAGCAGATCCTTTGCACTGGCACCACCCACACCAGATCCTCAGCACTGGCACCACCCACAGCAGATCCTCAGCACTGGCACCACCCTCACCAGATCCTCAGCACTGGCACCACCCTCACCAGATCCTCAGCACTGGCACCACCCTCACCAGATCCTCAGCACTGGCACCACCCTCACCAGATCCTCAGCACTGGCACCACCCTCACCAGATCCTCAGCACTGGCACCACCCTCACCAGATCCTCACCACTGGCACCACCCTCACCAGATCCTCACCACTGGCACCACCCTCACCAGATCCTCAGCACTGGCACCACCTTCACCAGATCCTCAGCACTGGCACCACCCTCACCAGATCCTCAGAACTGGCACCACCCACAGCAGAATCTTTGCACTGGCACCACCCACAGCAGATCCTCAGCACTGGCACCACCCTCACCAGATCCTCAGCACTGGCACCACCCTCACCAGATCCTCAGCACTGGCACTATCTACAGCAGATCCTCAGAAGTGGTACCACCTGCACCAGATCTTCAGCACTGGCACCACCCCCAGCAGATCCTCAGCACTGGCACCACCTACAGCAGATCCTCAGCACTGGCACCACCCTCACCAGATCCTCAGCACTGGCACCTCCCACACCACATGTTCTTTCTTCTATTGTATGAACGGATTTAAAAAAAATTAGTATTTCCACCTTCTCTTGGTCTCCAGTCACCAAAGCCCCATTTTCAATATATTGGGGTCCCATCTGATTTATTACCCATTTATAAACTTCATGAATTTCTTGGAAATATCCTGCCGAAAGTTGATAAAATGTGGAGTAAATGAAATTGGCACAAAAGTTTTGTTGCAAATTCATGTAAGCAAAAGACAAATTAGCAACCCACCTTCGAAATTCACACCCATTGGATGCTGCTGGTGGATGCAGCTTTGGCAGTGGGTGGGGCAATACTAGCTGGCCACACCCCATGACAAAAAAAAATCTTTGCTACTCGTTGTAGCAGATGTAAATTTGCTACAAAAATTAAAACTGATCACAAAATAGGATACATTTTTCCGCAGTGATTTTTACGTTATAGAGATACCGGAAATCCTCCTTGTAGTCTTCTCCTTTCAGAACATGGACAGATATGTAAACGTATTTCATTACTTTTATCCTGAAAACAAGCGGAACATACGGCGCAGATCCCAGCGTAACCTTTATAACATTTCTGCTGTCAGTAATTTACAGAAGGACACAAAACAATGTTTCTATATTGAAAAAATCATTTTGTTTTATGAATTTATAGAAAAAAAAAAAAAGTAAAAACCTGTAAAATCCACTATTGGCAACATGACCAGAGACAAATCTAAAGAATAAAAGCTTTCTGAGTAGTGTTTGAAGGATATACCATAAACTCGGCACACAATATACCCACAAGCGCCCAGATAGACACTTCAAAAGATATTGCTTCAAATAGAAAAACATCAATAACAAATAATGTGAGCGAAAGGTAAGAGATGGAAGAGCAACGACGGAACAATGTACAGGAGAAGCTACAACATAAGTGCTGGAAATATAGAAAAAAACTATATACAGTATATAAGTGGCACAAAATATGGAACTTACTCGACTCCTGGATTGCACCGGTACTTCCGGTCTTCATTTACTGCACCCATCGCGAGTCCAGATTTCGTCAATCCATGGTCTCCCCGGATCATGGGCGTTACTCCTTCTGGCTAGTGTTGAGTGCACCTGAACATTGCGTGTTTGGGTCCCCGAACCCAAACCTGGACTTCAGCCAGGAGTTCAGATTTTGCTTTTAGATTCAACCGCAAACGGTAACACCCATGATCGGTGGCAGCGGGGTCGGTTTTGAAGGGTTCCACCAACCGGTAACACCCATGATTGGTGGCAGCGGGATCGGTTTCAGAGGGTTCTGCCCACCAGTAACACCCATGATCGGTGGCAGCATGATCGGTTTCGAAGGGTTCTGCCCATCGGTATCACCCATGATCAGTGGCAGCAGGATCAGCTTCAAAGGGTTCTGCCCATCGGTAACACCCATGATTGGTGGCAGTGGGGTCGGTTTTGAAGGGTTTCACCAACCGGTAACACCCATGATCGGTGGCAGCGGGATCGGTTTCAAATGGTTCTGCCCACCAGTAACACCCATGATCAGTGGCAGCATGATCGGTTTCGAAGGGTTCTGCCCATCGGTATCACCCATGATCAGTGGCAGCAGGATCGGCTTCAAAGGGTTCTGCCCATCGGTAACACCCATGATTGGTGGCAGCAGGATCGGTTTCGAAGGGTTCTGCCCACCGGTAGCACCCATGATCGGTGGCAGCAGGATCGGTTTAGAAGGGCTCTGCCGACTGGTAACACCCATGATCGGTGGCAACGGGATCGGTTTCGAAGGGTTCTGCCCATCAGTAACACCCATGATCGGTGGCAACGGGATCGGTTTAGAAGGGTTCTGCCCATCAGTAACACCCATGATCGGTGGCAGCAGAATCGGTTTAGAAGGGTTCTGCCCGCCGGTAACACCGATGATCGTGTCTAACACCAGTCACAGATTACCTGTTAAAAGGTTTAACACCAGAGATCAGTGCCAGCAGTGATTGCATGTGTTATCACTGGGAGGAAATGTTTAATTTCAGGGCCAGATTCGGGTTCCCAAACTAAACTTTGGTCCAGGATTTGGCAGAACTCGGTGAACCCGAACCTTAATGAGTCCGACCATCACTAACTCTGACGTCACCAATAAATTCCTGAGGTCCCCCAATCCCCAGTCACTTACAGTTGACCAGTGCAAAGGAAGACCAAGACTACCTGGACGACCCACAAAGCTAAGTAAGGTAAGCCGCTTTTTAATTTTTTTGCCACAACTGCCCAAGCCCTCACTGGTCTAAGTGACACTTAGGCCACCAGTCGCTAAGACCACTGCAGTTCCCATGGACCAGTAGTTTAGTGTCCCAAATCACTATACTTACCGCCTTCCTCCTCCGAGTGTGTAGTACACCCATGCCTCACTTCCCGCATCGTGAGAAGAGATGTCAGCACAGGATCTTCAGATCTGAGCCTCATCACATCTAGGTTAGTATAAAAGTTAGGCCTCAAATAGTTTGATTTGGGATCCTAAACCACAGGTCCAAAAGGACCTGACAGGTCCTCATTAAATGCGACTTAAGTGGGGGTTCCAGGAGTAGGACTCCCACCAATCTGTTACTCATAAAGAAATGTAAGTTTTAAAAACCTTAGGAAGGTTTCAGGAAGCTAGCCAATAAACAGCCTGCATTACCTCAGGTGAAGATACAATAGATGCATTTAAGAGAAATCAAATATTTTTAACCCTTTAAGCAATAAAATAACCAAATGCATGTACTAACACTCTCTCTATATGGCAGCCTCTGATTACCACAGGATAACTGAGCACAAAGATAAAGGGGATGACGGCTCTTAAAGGGGTGACGGTCTAATTTCTCTTCTTTTCGCTTTGTATCAGCTGCGGAGAAGATTTGATCTGCAGGGATGTGGGGGGTCAAACCTGTACCAATCAGATACTGAGAAACTAGTCTCATTGAGGATATAGTGTGGATACCCCCTTTAAGCTCCTAAGCAATAAGCATGATTTTTCTCTTTATCTATGATGGTGCTTTGCTTCTCTGTGTCAGTTAAAAACAGATCTCTGATATCTTATGGACAATGAAATTCGGTGTCCTTGATACTCAAAGAGTTAAAAAGGGAGAGATAAGCTGCAGCAGAACATATGAGGCCGGGGGATGGGGGTCTGACTAGTATTAGAGGCGCTCATATGGCTGTCCAGGTGATGAATAAGCCTCCGCACTCTATTACCTGAGACTGCAACATACGAGATGAGACGGCTCAGAGGTATTAATCCGGAGGTCACCTGGGGACACAGAATAAGGGGGGGGGGGGCACCGTGCTGCATGAACTCGCCGCTCCGCAACATTTTGGTTGTTTTTATGTTTCAAGATCATGAATCATTTCTCCAAA
The DNA here is from genome assembly GCF_040894005.1 of Engystomops pustulosus. NCBI lineage: Eukaryota > Metazoa > Chordata > Amphibia > Anura > Leptodactylidae > Engystomops > Engystomops pustulosus. Next base: position 176,182,665 of record NC_092417.1, on the reverse strand, counting down.
AAAAAAAAAATCCGAAAAAACACCCAAAGTGAATAATAATAATGATAAAACAAATACAGGATTCACTGTATACACAAGAAAACGGAGGCTCCGGGCTGATGTAAAGATTTACTTTTTAGTGTTAATCTCTGCTTGCTGTCAGTGAATCTAGATGTCCAGAATTTACCTAGAATCAAATGACTTTCTGTATTGCTGTGTCCCACAAGAAAAGTCATATTAAGGGGTTTGCCCATGAAAGAAAGTTCCAAAATTATAACCCCGTAGTGATGTTTACACAATAAAATTCATTTTTAACCCCTTACTTTACAAGGTTACTCAGTGTTATTGCTGTTTTACCTCCTATCACTCAGTGGTGGTCAGTGTAAGATTCCAGATTCTCAGAGCAGACACTTCATGATCCCTTTAGTGCTGTGAGATGCTGTGTGCTGACAATGTGCTTAGATTATCAGGGTGCAGGGTTTATCTACACTTTCATTTAGCTTATGAACATTCTACTAGTATCTGACACATAAAAAAGAGAGATGAGACAGATCAGAGATGATGAAATACATGAGAGGGATATAATGCACAATGACACTTTCAGCACTGCTACATCTTAGCTATAACACACAGTTAGCCCTGGCACATGCCTCATATATATATATATATATATATTATTTTGCCTGTAGCTTGTAGAGTAAGTCTGTGCATGCTGCTTACTGCCAGAAAGTGCCTGTGTCTGAGTTATAGTGATGTGCCATTCACGAACAAGCCGGCTCACTCAACCCCGCCCCTAACCAGCTCACCACGCCCCCTTTAACCCGATACAGTGTAACCCGATGGAGTGGTAAGGGAAGACTGATTGGCCTGTGGCTCCCTATTATATACTTAATAGGTAGCCGGTAAGGAACCAGAAGAGCCGGCTCTTATTAGTGAGCGGAGCCTAATGATCCAGTCACTAAGAAGAGCCGGAATTCCCATCACTACTGAGCTGGTCTTCAAATGCTGGGGGGGGTGGGACAGAGATCATGAGAAGAATCTTTTCATGAGTAAAATCTATCCTGCCCGACCATAAAAGACAGAAGATTTATGGTCGGATCCCAGGGGCAACCAAAATTGTATGTGTTGAATACGATATTGCGTCAAACTTTGCTACAGTATATAGAGTATAAGCCAAGTCAGGGTATAAACTAGGTTTATACTCGAGTATATACGGTAACTGACCAAAGTAGCAGATGGAAAAAAGACAAAACAAACAGAGATAAGATAAAGAACCCCAAACATCTTCTAACATGTCCTGCAGGGGGTGTCCTGCGTTATAATCAATACATTATAGCTATGGGACCTTATGCAGATTTTTTTATTAGGGCCATGAAACTTTTATAAAAAAATTTTGTTCTAAATTTCTGACTCCCTTGATGATAGAACCAGAGGTAAGCGACTGCCTGATACTGTATCAGATAAGCAGATCCTCCCCCCTCCCCATCAGCAGCTGCGGGGCCGCAGACTTCTCACCCCTCTCCTCTCCGGTCTAGAAGGGGTTATTTCCTAATTACACGACGGCGGAGACTTCTGTTTCTTAGACCGGGGGCTGTGTCATCGCCAGGCGCTGATTAAGTATGTTACTAAATTACTAAGCAAAATGGATTCTTTGATAAATGATTGCAATCAGGTTGATAATATATAATTTTGATTAATCAAGGGAGTTTGATTAATAGGGGGTGTTGATCTTCAAGGGAAAAAAAAAAACATTAGAAAAAAAATCCTGGTGGCTAATAAGAGACTGTTTACTGTCATTCACTTTAAGTGGGATTATGGGAGAATGGTCAGAGCTTTGCTCTTATTCCAGGGATAGTAAATAGTGAATGTGACGGATGAGTGTGGACTACGTCGGAATCAGCTCATTAGGGAATTTTACTAAGCAAAATCTAATACGATGTGAACCCCCAAAAAATAGCTAAGACGCCTTGCACCACTTCTTACAGGTTTTTTAGACAGGTTATTACATATATGAGAAGAGTTTATGATTGCAAGGTAGATGGGACACATTGGGGGTTGTGTATCTTAGGGCATTTTTTGGTGTATAACTGAGACTTTTGTTAGGTCTACTTTGCACACTATGGGGCAGATTTACTTACCCGGTCCATTCACGATCCAGCGGCGCGTTTTCTTGCGCTGGATTCGGGTCCGGGCGGGATTTATTAAGGTAGTTCCTCCGCCGTCCACCAGGTGGCGCTGCTGCGCTGAAAAGAATCAGAACGCGCTGGAGTTCACCGGCTCGGGCTGAGTGAAGGTAAGTGCAAGCTCCGCGACAGATTTTTTTTTTTTAATGCGGCGGTTTTTCCAAATCCGTCAGGTTTTCGTTCGGTCACGCCCCCCGATTTCCGTCGCGTGCATGCCAGCGCCGATGCGCCACAATCCGATCGCGTGCGCCAAAATCCCGTGGCAATTCAGGGGAAATCGGCGCAAATCGGAAATATTCGGGTAACACGTCGGGAAAACGCGAATCGGGCCCTTAGTAAATGACCCCCAATGTATGGTCATGTTGTTTGTTCCGTGTTACATATTAAATTTTTTCTATCCTGGTAGGTGCGACTTTTGGGAAGTTTTTGACACTTTGTTACAAATGTCACAAATCCACATGGACGCAAGCCATGGGGTGGGGGGAGGTTATGTGCAGGAGTGGACACAACTGTAAATTTTGGATATATGCATTTTTAAGCCCTCTAGCCACACCCGGTAGTGGATTATAATATAGGCAGTTTGGGTAGTAGCCCGGGGCCCAAGCCTTCTAGGGAGCCCATGGCCACCCAAACCACCTACCAAATGTTGTACTGAGAAGGAACTTTACACATGAAATCCTCATACATCTGTTCCTGCTCTAAATACACATGTACAGAATAGCATTTCAGGACCTTTGAAGGTCCTCCATAGGTCCTGAAACAACAGATTGAACGCAGCAGAAGGGACACATCCTCCATTCCCCAAGAAGCTGATTCTAGTACCAGATGTCGGAAGTGATTCCAGACTTGTAAGGGCCATAATATTCATACAGCCCAGAGCCCATGGCAGACTTAGTCCGCCCATGGCCACGCCCCAGAGAGATGGCGACATATGAAATGAAATAAACCTGGAAATTACAACTTACATAAAAACATGTAATTGGGCCAAAAAACAAAAGATTGAATTTGGAGTAATTACAATTTACACGTCCAGGATCCAAGAAGAGGCGGAAGATGTCATATCCTGCCAGGGGTGCACCAGCCATGAGGCCAGTTGAGCCTCTTGCCTCGGACAGCACCACCTGCAGCAAGATGGGGGAAGGATCTGGGGAGCAGTCACCTGCTACAAAGCAGAACTTGACACTTAAAAATATTCTCTTCATACCAAATGTCAGTGTGGGTGTGAGACGCTGCATGGAGAACCCACATACTAAAATGAATAACCCTATATATCTCTACTGGACGGGGTACAGGAGGCGTCATTTAAACTGGATGGGGTAAAGGAGGTGTCAGGCAACAGAAGGTGTAAACTATCACTAGACTGTCCCTTATGAGACACTTTGATAAATCCGGCTCAGCATAAGACAAATTGAACTTTTGGACAGCATTAATAAATCTACGAAAGGTCTCCATGAATGTTGAGTTCTGTCCTGAGTTCTCAATGTTCTTTAACGAAGATGAACTAAAAAAATTATCCTAAAAATTTTGTTGTAGCCAGATTAAGATTTCTGGTCATAGGTTAACGACACTTTGGACTCATCCTGCTGCACTGAATAAATCTAGCCCCCTCAGTCACAGTAGCTGGCTTAGTCCTTGCTGTGACTGAGGGGGTTGGATTTCTCCAGTACAGCATCGTGAATCCAACTGACAGTCACATAATGCGACGACACTCTGACCCTCATGTGATCCGGAATTAGGGAGTCAATGCAATGTAAGTGTCAGGTCCCGGGTCGCAGGCACCCCTCTCTGCCCCAGCACATCCACGGCAGGCCACCTTACATGTCCACTATTCCACAATGTCTCCTATGGCCTGGCGCGTGCATCCTCGTCTCCTTAGGCGCACGTGCACCGGCTTCCTTACTCGTAAAAGGCCAGCGCGCTGCTGATTAGTGCCGGGCGCCCCGTTAATTTAATAAACAGCCAGCCCTTTCCTACATACCCCCCGGATCTTTGTGCCCCTTCCTTAGAGAAAGCTTGTTTCCTTATGTCCTGCGTTTGTATTGTGAGTTCCTGTTGTGACCTCGATTCTGTTCCTGACTTTGCTCCGCTACTGCCAGCCCTGACCTTTCGCTTTGCCTTTGATTTTACTCCCATGCTGCCTGTCCTGACCTCCTGCCTGTCCCCGATTCTGCTCTACGACTCTGTACTTCGCCTTGGCCACCACCGCTAGCAAAGTCGCGCCTGTGGAGCGACCTGGTGGTACCACGCCGCAGCAAGACCAACCGGCTTTGGGGCTGGCTCTGGTGAAGACCGGATGCCACTTAGACTCCGCTCCCAGGTGTCGGCTTAGGTCATCGGATTTGGTGGTCCAGTGGGTCCACTACCCCTGAATCCTGACAGGAAGAGCACAAAGTGGAAAGAAAAGTAGATATATTGGTGTCCAATCTGATCTTATCGCCAACATATCTGCTCAATCTCATTTGATACATTTGGGCTCATTTACTAAGGGCTCCGTGGCTGCACTTTTGTTGGTTTTTTCCTGTTTTGCGCAGAATTCCGATGGGATTTTGGCACACGCGATCAGATTTTGGTGCAACTTTGGTGCAAGCTTTCACGCGGCTTCACGCGACAGAAAACTGGGGGCGTGGCTGTTGGATTCGGAAAAACCCCAGAATGTAAAAAACAAAGTGTGTCGCGAAATCAAGCACTTAGATGCACCGGGGAGAAGATGGTGAACTCCGGCGGGCCTCGGCGCAGCAGCAACTCCTGCAGGAAGTCGGACGCACGAGCTTGCTGAATCACCGGAAGACCCGAATCCTCATCATGGAATGTGCCGCTGGATCTCGGACCAGGTAAGTAAATGAGCCCCATTCTCTTGACCAAGGGTGGACCAGAGTCACGAAAATGTAGCCAAATGTAATTAGTTAAAATACCAGAATTCATCACGTTGCAATCACTCTTCACTCCCCTTTATGTAATCGCAGAATCTCAATCAGCGTCTTTCTAATTTTCCAGGAAAGAAGAAGGGAACAAGAGGTCGTGACCCGCGACGAGGCAGAGACGTCTCCGCTCTCACATGGAAGGAGGCGCGGACGAGGTTCGCTCTTTCTTTAATGTTAATAAGAAAAATTCAGCGGAGGAGTAAACTGGAGACTCCACTGATGTAACAACAAAACGGTTGTGATAAATTATGGAGGATATTTGTTCTATTTCCTCGATTTTCCATCCTTCATACACAACGGTAGAGAAAGGTTACAAAAAGGGTCTATGAATAAAGGGATATCGTCAGCACCTTAAAGGGGACCTCCACCTTCATGAACCATCACTCCGCTCCTCTCATGTCAGCACCATTCCTGAGCAATCAATATCCATACTTTTAGATCTTTACTGTCAAATGGGCGGAGTCAGGTTGTCAGCTCCAGCCCAGGACCACTCACCCGACAGAAGAGGGTGTAATTAGCATACAAGGTAAGAAATTACCCTAACGATATGCATATTAGGCTTTCTAATGGCAGAAGGGCGGTTATACGTAGGAGCTGCTTGGCTCCACCTATTTGACAATCAAGAGCCAAAATTATTTCATTGATTGTTCCGCAACGGCGGGAGGCACAAAGAGTCGCAGATGGAGATGCTGATGAAAGGTTCCCTTTAAGGTTGAAGCCTTTTGGCACCGTTTTTTTTTTGTTTCCTATCCTCACTTTCCAAAAGACAAAAAAATGTTTTGGGGTGATGTGAGTTTTTTTAGGGTAAAAATAGAATAATGATGTTAATTTATTAACTACAGGCAGTCCCCTACTTATTTACCTACCCGATTTACAAATGACCCCTAGTTACAGACGGGCCCCTCTGCCCCCTGTGACCTCTGGTGACCTCTCTGGATGTTACTATAGTCCAGCTGTAAGGTGTCTGTAATGAAGCTTTTTGGATAATCCTTGGTCCCATTACAATTACTGTATTTTTTGGACTATAAGGCGCACCGGATTATAAGGCGCACCATCAATAAATGCCTGTTAAACCATCTAGGTTCATGTATAAAGAGCACCTGATTATAAGGGTGAATGACCAGCAGGTGGCAGACCTGTGCACAGTGCAAGGCAGCTGTTGTCTGTAAGTACGGTTCATATATAAGGCGCACTGGACTATAAGGCGCACCGGATTATAAGGATGAATGACCAGCAGGAGGCAGACTTGTGCACAGTTCCAGGCAGCTGTTGTCTGTAAGTACGGTTCATATATAAGGCGCACTGGACTATAAGGCGCACCGGATTATAAGGATGAATGACCAGCAGGAGGCAGACCTGTGCACAGTTCCAGGCAGCTGTTGTCTGTAAGTACGGTTCATATATAAGGCGCACTGGACTATAAGGCGGACCTTTGATTTCTGAGAAAATCAAAGGATTTTTTGTGCGCCTTATAGTCCGAAAAATATGGTATAAAATTATACAGTTTCAACTTACATACAAATTCAACTTGAGAACAAAGCTATGGAACCTATCTCGTACGTTACCCGGGGACTGCCTGTAATTCATTGGGGTTAAGAGCAAGAAAACAAATCGGATATTTTTATGTGTATTTAGAAAAACAATATACTCAAACATTTATATTTAGAAAATCATAAAAATCACATAAGTTTAAAAATCTAAATCAGGACGTTTTGATAAAAAGAGGTAATAATTGGTCGTATTTGGCAGCACATGACACTTTTTGACATTTCTTTGGAAGGACGGGTACACAAAATAGATTAAAAACCTGCAATTTTGGCAAAGATTTTTGATTTTCTGTGCAGGTAAAGGCAGCCGGACGAGCATTGTAGGACATTTATATCTATAAAAAGGACGTTCGTGCTCGTCTTGTCTCATCAGGTTAATATCAATTTAATAGTGAATCCAAGAATACAAAAATTAAAAATCTGTGGATGAAATTGTTAATTTTTACATAAATTCCACTATTTATGACCAGAAATATGTAACTATTTCATTCCATCAGTTTTCTGCTCTGGGAAGTGAATTCTTTTATTTCATTTTTTTTTTTTTGTAATTTTATTATAGTTTGAAAAAAAAATTGCAATCAATTCCCCGCTGCTCCCATTCCAATGTATCCCCCGTCCCTGCTGGTCCTTATTTTATGGTCCTTCTGGACACAAAGGAAATGACCGATTCTTAATTAGCAGAAAAATAATTTCCATGTGTCAAGAAATATTCGGAGGCCTCAGAAGGGCCAGAACAGGAGCGGCAGGAGATCAGTGATCAGAGCGTCCCTTTCTATCCTTTATACGTATAGATCACTGAATGTAGGAAGATTTTTAAAATTTCTTTAAAAAAAAAATTTTGTTTTTATTTATTTAAAAAATGAATTAACATTTGTATTAATTTCACTCATTATTAAAGAAATTCTGGCGTTTTAGATTTCAAGGTTATTAGCAAAACCAAAATACCTGACTATGATACATGATATCATGTGTTCTGGTTTGTGCAGTCACTGGTGCCTTGTTAAATGTAGGTTTAGCAGTGTGTACAAAGTTCTAATGTGCCTAAAGGGAAGCTGTCAGCAGGGAACTCATTTTCACTGAAGACAGGTTACAGAAGCCCATCACACCTGCACTGCACATCTGTCTTTCTGCTTTCTCTAAGCATTTGCATTACAATATAATTGATAAGTGTTATAACTTACCTTGCATTCTGACAGAATCCTCTGTGAGGTCTTAGGGGTTGGGCTTTAGTTTAGATGCATTTCAAAAAACAACATGTGACTTGTCATTGCTGCTGGACCTTTGTGCACCTGAACAGCTCCTACCTCTCCCACTGAAGTCAGCTCACCACACTGTAAAGGAGCAGGAGGGAGGAGCTCTGCCGGAGCACAAAGGTGGGGGCTGAGAGCAGAGCAGTCTGCAGCACTGACAAGTCACATGTTGTTTTTTGAAATGCATCCAAACCAAAGGACAACCCCTGGGACTACACAGAGGATTCTGTCAGGATGCAAGGTAAGTTATAACACACAATTATATTTTAATGAAAATTCTTAGAGAAAGCAGAAAGACATCTGTGCACCGCAGCTGTAATGGGCTTATGCAACCTGTCTTCAGAGAAAATGAGGTCTTTGGTGATAGGTTTCCTTTAGAATTACATGAAAACAATGAGGCTCATTTACTAAGGGTCCGAACGCCGCACTTTCGTCGGGTTTCCCGATTATTTCTGCTTTGCCATGAATTGCCCCAGGTTTTTTACGCACACGATCAGATTGTGGCGCATCGCCGTCGGCTTGCACACAACAGAAATTGGGGGGCGTGGTCATCGGACAACCCGACGGATTCGGAAAAACCGCGCAATTTAAAAAACGAATTGGGGCAGATTTACTTGCCCAGTCCATTCGCGATACAGCGGTGCGTTCTCTGCGATGGATTCGGGTCTTCCGGCGATTCACTAAGGCTGTTCCTCCGACGTCCACCAGATGTCGCTGCTGCGCTGAAGTTCCCCAAGGCCCGCCGGAATGCACCATCCTATTCCTGGTGAAGGTAAGCGTGTGTCCCGCGACCCTTTTTTCTTTTTAATGAGGCTGTTTTTCCTAATCCATCGGGTTATCGTTTGGCCACGCCCCCCGATTTCCGCCGCGTGCATCCCGGCGCTGATGCACCGCAATCCAATCGCGTGCGCCAAAAACCCGAGACAATACAGGGAAAATCGGCGCAAATCGCAAATATTCGGGTAACACGACTGGAAAACGCAAATCTGGCCCTTAGTAAATGACCCTCATTGTGTTGCAAGATCAAGCACTTACATGCCCCAGGAAGAAGAAGGTGAACTCGGGGGACCTTGGCGCAACAGCGACACCTGCAGGAAATCGGACGCACGACCTTAGTGAATAGCGGCAGACCCGAATCCTTGTCGGACAACACACCGCGTGAACTCGAGCCTGAACGGGTCCACTCACCGCTAATTAAAGGGAACCAGTCATTTGGATTTAATATTTTCTATCATTCAGAATTATATAAGTATAGAACATGACAGTGGAAACATTGTATCCACAAGGTAAATCGGTGCAGAATATTTTGTGTCTCTTTGAAACTGCTCAACAAAACCAAGGAAAATCCTGGATGGAAAATTATACTAAACGTTGCAGAATGTTGACGATATTTGGATATCATGGAATGTGTACGGAGGCTTCCAGCTATTGGGCTTCTAGATTTCGAGATGATTGCTGGAGGTGTCTGGACACAATTCATATCCCCCCCCCCCCCTCCATTCCACATAGGCGCTTGCCTTTATCATGTTGTCATATGTTAGACACATTGATTCATCATTTACCACGGATCTCTGACTCCTGGCACGTGTCAGTGTGAATAATGGGGGATTTTTGTGACCCCCTCCCCCCCCACCCCCCAAGACAGATTGGAATTGATTTTTGTGTTTGAACAATAGTCATTTCCATAGGAGCCACAGTTTGTCCGTTTTCTGGAATCATCAAGGTTTTTGTTGTAGAAATCTCATATGTGTAATTAGAATGTGATTTGTAAATATTTGGGGTTTTAAACACACATGTTTAATTGTTATTCCCGATACATAGATATAACACTCACTGGTGGGGGTCCAAACGCTGAGATCTTCTTCTATGGGGGTCCCATTGCTATTGTGCAGGGTGTGAGCAATACTCCATTCCCTTCTATCAGACTGATGGAGATGGACAAGTACAGACTTTCTATAGGATATAATGGTCACAATAGTCTCCGAGGAAGCACAGAGCACAGCAGTGTGAGGACACACCCCCAGTGCACTTGGAGAAGTTACAATGCTGGAATATAAATCCATATATCACAGTCCTGCTGCTACTAACAACATACACAAAGCTCTGATTACACATCTCTCCAGGGGTAATACGTAACACTGACTGCAGAGAGCACAGAGCACAGCAGTGTGAGGACTCACCCCCATTCCATATGGTCAAGTTACATACCTGGAATATATATAAACCAATATTAATAACAGTCCTGCTGCTACCAACAGCATACGCAAAGCTCTGATTACACATCTCTCCAGGGATAATACGTAACACTAACTGCAGAGAGCACAGAGCACAGCACAGGACACCCCCCCCCTCCCCCGGTTCACATGGTGAAATTACATTCCTGGAATATAAATACAATAATAATAACAGTCCTGCTGCTACCAAGAGCATACATAAAGCTCTGATTACACATCTCCAGGGACAATATCAAACATTGTCTGTAGAACCATGCTGCTTAGAGCATAGCAGTGTGAGGACAGCCCTAAGTTGACCCAAGTTACAATCCTGGTATATAAATCCACATTTCACAGTCCTGCTGCCACTAACAACATACATAAATGTGTTCTAGTGGTTTTGGTATTATTTTACCTTATTATACCAAACATTGGCTACACAGAGCAAAGCAGTGTGAGGACACCCCCCAGTGTACTTAGTGAAGTTAAACTCCTGAAATATAAATCAATGATAATCATAGTCCTGCTGCTACTAACCACATACACAAAGGTCTGATTACCCATCTCTCCAGGGACAATACCTTACACTGGCTGCAGATAGCACAGAGCACAGCAGTGTGAGGTCTGATTACACATCTCTCCAGGGACAATACATAACACTGGCTGCAGAGATCACAGAGCACAGCAGTGTGAGGTCTGATTACACATCTCTCCAGGGACAATACATAACACTGGCTGCAGAGAGCACAGAGCACAGCAGTGTGAGGTCTGATTACACATCTCTCCAGGGACAATACATAACACTGGCTGCAGAGAGCACAGAGCACAGCAGTGTGACGTCTGATTACACATCTCTCCAGGGACAATACATAACACTGACTGCAGAGAGCACAGAGCACAGCAGTGTGAGGTCTGATTACACATCTCTCCAGGGACAATGCATAACAGTGGCTGCAGAGAGCACAGAGCACAGCAGTGTGAGGTCTGATTACACCTCTCTCCAGGGAAAGTACATAACACTGGCTGCAGAGAGCACAGAGCACAGCAGTGTGAGGTCTGATTACACATCTCTCCAGGGACAATACATAACACTGGCTGCAGAGAGCACAGAGCACAGCAGTGTGAGGTCTGATTACACATCTCTCCAGGGACAATACATAACACTGGCTGCAGAGAGCACAGAGCACAGCAGTGTGAGGTCTGATTACACATCTCTCCAGGGACAATACATAACACCGACTGCAGAGAGCACAAAGCACAGCAGTGTGAGGTCTGATTACACATCACTCCAGGGACAATACATAACACTGGCTGCAGGGAGCACAGAGCACAGCAGTGTGAGGTCTGATTACACATCTCTCCAGGGACAATACATAACACTGGCTGCAGAGAGCACAGAGCACAGCAGTGTGAGGTCTGATTACACATCTCTCCAGGGACAATACATAGCACTGGCTGCAGAGAGCACAGAGCACAGCAGTGTGAGGTCTGATTACACATCTCTCCAGGGACAATACATAACACTGGCTGCAGAGAGCACAGAGCACAGCAGTGTGAGGGCACTTCCCCTGGGTATTTGGCGAAGTTTCACTCTTGGAATATAAATCAGTAATAATCACAGTCCTGCTGCTACTAACCACATACACAAAGGTCTAATTACACATCTCTCCAGGGACAATACATAACCCTGGCTGCAGTCTGTGTGGTCAGACCTGCTAACAAGTATCTTTGATAGAATTTTCAGGACACTTAGAGTAACATTTTACACTTTTTTGGTAATTCCTAGATTCATACATACAAAAGTAGAAATTTTTCGCACCAAAAAAATAACACCAATTCCAGCAATAAAAACTAAGAGACAGAACCTGGATGTGATCTCATGGAATATGTACGAGGCTCCTTGTGTAATAATTGGAGGGTTTGGCGCTGCTCAGTACCGGTCATGTGATGCGTTAGTTCTGTGTAATGAGGACTGTTTGTCCTGTGGGGGGTTGTGTATTGATGGTGCCCGGTGTTCCGCTTCTGTGGCTCCCCCTATCCGCGCTCTTGGTTGGGCTCCGCCCGTGCACATTAGCGCATGGCGCTTTATTACTCCGATCCTTCACGATTGCTCTGGACGGAGCCTATTGACATGTTGGATGCTCCGGTCATAGATATTGTAGGATACTGTGTCAGGAGCGCCGCCGGCCGTGACATTCATTACACGAGGACAATCCATTTGTTTCTTGCGTTCCCGGTGTCCTTGAGGGAGTCATTATCGTCCTCCACTCACCTCACGCTTGAGCATCTCGCGGCCGTCTCTATTAATATACAGTATCCGGTCTGGACCCATCTAGAAGATGTTATTAAAGGGAATTTCTGGGGTTAATACATTGATGGAGAAAACCTTGGAGAGGACCTTTCACCACCGCACGTGTAGGGTCAACACCACATGTGTGAAGTGGTGGAGGATGCTCTTTAACTTGACAATTAAAGGGGTTTTCCATGATGTGAGCAGGGGTGGGGCTGAACAAGCACATAATTACCTAGTTCTAGATCTCGATTCCCACATTGTAGACTTGTATCCAGACAGAAGTTCTGGTGGGGGGTCGGTGGTCTCGTTGGCACCAACGAGTGACCTTCTTGGTCCACCACCGGACATCAGTTCTGTTTTCCTGATAGAACATCATCATGTTTGGGAATTATCATTGAGGATCTTTGCTTAGGATAGATCATCAATGGCAGACCTATAGGGGACGACACCCAACCTACTCACCAATCACCTGTTAGTCCTTTCATAAAGACAGGAAATGGACCTGGAAGTAGTTACCTCCTGCTCCGCCTTCGGATTCCTTTGACACTCCGGCACTTCCTCCCATTGTTGGGTCTTCGACAGGCTAGAAGTTTCATAGAAGTTTCAAGATCTCCTTCAGCCAATGAGTGACTCTCTTGGATCAGGGGCAATTTCTTTGTTATTCCCTAATCCAGGTAGGTCACTCATTGGCTGATAGATGTTTCCTTTCTCCAACCGCAACTTCTGGCCGGTTGCAGGCACTAAAATTGGAATTATCGGAAGATCATAGGAACCCAAGAGCGGAGCAGGTCAATGACAAGCTTTTATTTCCCCACCTGTGGTTTTCAAAGCACCATCCATGGGTGCATGCTGGGACAGACAGCTGATAGGTGAGGGTGTCAGGGTGTCATCTACCGATCCTACATTGATGGTCTACCCTGTAGAGAGGCCCTCAAAGAATATTCACGAACAATCCCTTTATAAAGGGTTTCCACCATTGACCATTTTCATATTTATGAGCGATACCTTCATGAAGTGTCTCCACCCACTGTGTTGTGGCCAATCTGCGGTACTGCAGACATTCAGCAACTTACATTACTTGGGTCCTAATGCTAATTTTCTACGTTGGGTCCCTCACCTTCCATTTGACAAAAGTCTTTGTTTAATTTTCACGCCTGGATCCATCCAACCCCCAGGAATAAAGCTCTTTGAAGCTGAGGTCTGGCAATTGATGATAATGCTAGACATCCCCTTTAAGCCTATTTTAACACAATTGAGTAATTGAGTTAGAAATGGTCCAGGAGCGCAGGGATGGAGCGCTGTTACTCGGGTCTTGGCGATTGGCCCGGCCGTCTTGTACATACTCAAGGTGAAATGAGTCGTAATGCACACAGCATTTAAAGGCAATTACCATAGAGGATTAACTATAAATTTCTATAGAATGATATCATAATGAAGGCAGAACAAGCCATTAGCCGGCATCGAACGCTACATAATGAACTGATACTCGGGCGGGCGGTGGGCAGGCAGCGGCTAGATAGTACCGGTTACCAGACCCAGCGTGATTGGCCGGCCAGAGGGCAGTAATATGCATATATTGTATAATATATCATCATGTGGGAACACATGATAGACAAGAAGTGGGGGTGGAGATGCAGAGTAGTCACAGAGTCATTCCCCTACATGATGGAGCCTGGAGGGTGTCAATACTCTTCTCCTCCAATGTATTGATACTCTTTACATTTCCTTTAAGAATCGGAAAGAAGATTCTATTTTAAAGGGTAAGACAAAAACACAGATCTTTTCTTTTATGAACAGCGCCACCCCAGTACATAGGTTGTATGCGGTATTGCAGCTCAGTTCCATTGAAAAGAATGGAGCCAAGAGGCAATACCACTCATGGACAGGGGTGGCGCTGCTCATGGCAGCCATGGTTCATCAATCACTCTCATTGCCAAACCATGGCCAAATTTATAACAATTTGCAAAATGATTTTTGTAGAGGTTCCAATATTTTTGAAGTGATTAAAATGGAAATAATTAAAAAAATAATAATTAAAAATGCCTAAATTTACATATTAAATGTGTTTATTTTGTTACTTTTTAAAAAAAATTTCATTCCATGGTGTTAAATTGTTTGTAGATTTCTCACATTGAGGCAGCAAAAAAAAATTAAAGGGATCCTCCAGCCCAAGTTGAAAAAATGGAAAGATAAGTCGTCAGTGTCCAATAAATACAACTGGTGTCCTCCTTTAGAAGAATTCGGCTTTTGTTTGATCCAGTTTTTACTCCAATGTCTGCCACATTTTCAGAATATGAGATTCTAAGCCTCTTTCCCCCCTTAGTGATAAAAGATAGAAGGACCTCTGATGATGTCATCGCCATGTGATCAGTATGCTGGTCACATGTTCATGACATCATCAAAGGTCCTTTGTTTCTACCTTCAATGGATCGAATGCAGCAAAACGGGCTCAAAAACGGACAAATAATTAATTTTTTTTAAAAAACACTCCACGTCTTTGAGTTTTCAGTTCGTCTTTAGACCTCGGTGTTTGCGTTTGTTGTAATTTGTTGGTTTGACAGCACATTACAGTATTATTTTATCATTAAGAACGTACGTTCTATACGGCATCTTTATCTTTTTGTGTGTGAATATATGAAAATTCAATTAAAAAACATTAAAAAGTGTTTTATAGAACCTGAAAATAATAAAAATTTACAGCAATTAAAAGTAGCTCCCTCCGCCGATCCTATTACCTGCATTAAACTCTAATTTTCTTTAGTGGGTAAATTACTGGGTAATTATCGTGGTGATGAGTGGAGATAAAACACAATGTTACGGAGACGATGCTGAATGTAAGCGCAGGGCGGGTAGAGCTCCGGGGTATGTCATTTATACACTACATACACTATATATCCTGTATATACCCCTGTATAAGCTGAGGTTTTTCAGAACAATTGTTTGTGGGGAGGCTGCGGGGGATTTCATATGTTGGGGGAGCCAGTGACCAATGCAATATATAACAATGGGCAGGGCATTTCATTACTGGGGAGGCAGCTGCAGGGCATTTCATTACTGGGAGAGGATCCTGCACGGCATTTAATTACTGGGGGAGGGTCCTCAAGGGCATTTCATTATTGGGGGATTCTGCTGCGGGGCATTTCATTACTGAGGGAGGGTCCTGCAGGGTATTTCATTACTGGGGGTGGATCCTGCAGGGTATTTCATTACTGGGGGAGGTTCCTGCACGGCATTTTATTACTGGGGGAGGCTGCTGCACAGCATTTCATTACTGAGGGAGGCTGCTGCAGGGCATTTCATTACTGGGGGAGGGTCCTGCAGGGTATTTCATTACTGGGAGGCTGCTACAGGGCATTTAATTACTGGGGGACGGTCCTGCAGGGTATTTAATTACTGGGGGAGGGTCCTGCTGGGTATTTCATTACTGGGAGAGGAGTCTGTAGGGTATTTCATTGCTCAGGGGAGGATCCTGCAGGGTATATTTTTGCTCAGGGGAGGATCCTGCAGGGTATTTAATTGCTCAGGGGAGGATCCTGCAGGGTATTTTATTACTGGGGAGGCTGCAGGTTATTTCATTACTGGGGGAGGATCCTGTAGGGTATTTCATTGCTCAGGGGAGGATCCTGCAGGGTATTTCATTACTGGGGAGGCTGCAGGGCATTTCATTACTGAGAGGCTGCTCCAGGGCAATAAATTACAGAGGGAGGCTGCTGCATGGCATTTCATTACTGGAGAGACTGCTGTGGGGCATTATATCACTGGGGGAGCTTAAAAGGCATTTCATTACTCGGGAGGCACTTAATTACCGAGGAAGGCTGCTTCAGGGCGTTTCATAAAGGTTTATGCAGGGCTTTGAATAGTGGGGGAAGCTGCTGGACATCAAATTAGTTAACGGAGGCTGCTGGGCATTTTTAACATGCTGGGGGAGCTTGTGTAATATATAACAAGGGGCTGGGCATTTCATTATTGGGGGAGGCTGCTGCAGGGCACTATATTACTAGGTCAGGCTGCTGCAGTACATTTCATTACTAGGGAGGCTACCAGACAGTTTATTACTGAGGGAGGCTAATGCAGGACATTTCATTACTGGAGAGACTGCTTCAGGGCATTTCATTACAGAGGGAGGCAGTTACAGGGCAAGTCTTTACGATGGGAGGCTGCTACAGGGCATTTCATTACAGAGGGAGGCAGCTGCAGGGCAAGTCTTTACGATGGGAGGCTGCTACAGGGCATTTCATTGATGAGGGAGGTTAATGCTGGGAATTTCATTTTTGGAGGACGCAGCTGCAGGGTTTGTCAGTACTGGGAGAGGCTGTTGAGCAGCATTTCATTACTGGGGAGGCTGCTGCAGGGCATTTAATTACTGGGGGAGGGTCCTGCAGGGTATTTCATTACTGGGGAGGCTGCTGCAGGGCATTTAATCACTGGGGGAGGGTCCTGCAGGGTATTTCATTACTGGGGGAGGGTCCTGCAGGGCATTTAATCACTGGGGGAGGGTCCTGCAGGGTATTTCATTACTGGGGAGGCTGCTGCAGGGCATTTAATCACAGGGGGAGGGTCCTGCAAGGCATTTAATCACTGGGGGAGGGTCCTGCAGGGTATTTCATTACTGGGGGGAGGCTGCTGCAGAGCATTCCATTAATGGGGAGGCTGCCACAGGGTATCTCATTACTGGAGGAATATCCTGCAGGGCATTGCATTACTGGGAGGCTTCTGCGGGGCATTGCATTACTGGGAGGCTTCTGTGGGGCATTGCATTACTGGGAGGCTGCTGTGGGGCACTGCATTACTGGGAGGCTGCTGTGGGGCATTGCATTACTGGGAGGCTGCTGCGGGGCATTTAATGACTGCGGGGAGCCTGTGATCAATGCATTTCCCACCTTAAGCTTTTTTTTTTGTGGTAAAATTTGTGATAAAATTAGGAGCCTCGGCTTATATTCGGGTCGGCTTATGCTATGGTTTTTAATATTATACACCTTCAGCAATTAATAAATACAACCGAAAGTTCAGCAAGTAAAGAGCAATTTATAAGATATCCAGACGCACTAAAGTGAATCAGTTTTTCTGTAAATATTTAGAACAAAACTAACGTAAAAATCCTGCACCTACAGTCTCAAAAGAATCACCAAAGAAAGAAAAAACTATAGTACATGTCCCCCATAGTCTAATGAGGACTTGTTTTTTCTATGTCCCCCATAGTCTAATGAGGACTTGTTTTTTCTATGTCCCCCATAGTCTAATGAGTTCTTGTTTTTTCTATGTCCCCCATAGTCTAATGAGGACTTGTTTTTTCTATGTCCCCCATAGTCTAATGAGGACTTGTTTTTTCTATGTCCCCCATAGCCTAATGAGGACTTGTTTTTTCTATGTCCCCCATAGTCTAATGAGCACTTGTTTTTTCTATGTCCCCCATAGTCTAATGAGGACTTGTTTTTTCTATGCCCCCCCATAGTCTAATGAGGACTTGTTTTTCTATGTCCCCTATAGTCTAATGAGGACTTGTTTTTTCTATGTCCCCCATAGTCTAATGAGGACTTGTTTTTTCTATGTCCCCCATAGTCTAATGAGTTCTTGTTTTTTCTATGTCCCCCATAGTCTAATGAGGACTTGTTTTTTCTATGTCCCCCATAGTCTAATGAGGACTTGTTTTTTCTATGTCCCCCATAGCCTAATGAGGACTTGTTTTTTCTATGTCCCCCATAGTCTAATGAGCACTTGTTTTTTCTATGTCCCCCATAGTCTAATGAGGACTTGTTTTTTCTATGCCCCCCCATAGTCTAATGAGGACTTGTTTTTTCTATGTCCCCCATAGTCTAATGAGCACTTGTTTTTTCTATGTCCCCCATAGTCTAATGAGGACTTGTTTTTTCTATGCCCCCCCATAGTCTAATGAGGACTTGTTTTTTCTATGCCCCCCATAGTCTAATGAGGACTTGTTTTTTCTATGTCCCAAATAGTCTAATGAGGACTTGTTTTTTCTATGTCCCCCATAGTCTAATGAGGACTTGTTTTTCTATGTCCCCCATAGTCTAATGAGGACTTGTTTTTCTATGTCCCCCATAGTCTAATGAGGACTTGTTTTTTCTATGTCCCCTATAGTCTAATGAGGACTTGTTTTTTCTATGTCCCCCATAGTCTAATGAGGACTTGTTTTTTTCTATGTCCCCCATAGTCTAATGAGGACTTGTTTTTTCTATGTCCCCCATAGTCTAATGAGGACTTGTTTTTTCTATGTCCCAAATAGTCTAATGAGGACTTGTTTTTTCTATGTCCCCCATAGTCTAATGAGGACTTGTTTTTTCTATGTCCCCCATAGTCTAATGAGGACTTGTTTTTTCTATGTCCCCCATAGTCTAATGAGTTCTTGTTTTTTCTATGTCCCCCATAGTCTAATGAGGACTTGTTTTTTCTATGTCCCCCATAGTCTAATGAGGACTTGTTTTTTCTATGTCCCCCATAGCCTAATGAGGACTTGTTTTTTCTATGTCCCCCATAGTCTAATGAGCACTTGTTTTTTCTATGTCCCCCATAGTCTAATGAGGACTTGTTTTTTCTATGCCCCCCCATAGTCTAATGAGGACTTGTTTTTTCTATGTCCCCCATAGTCTAATGAGCACTTGTTTTTTCTATGTCCCCCATAGTCTAATGAGGACTTGTTTTTTCTATGCCCCCCCATAGTCTAATGAGGACTTGTTTTTTCTATGCCCCCCATAGTCTAATGAGGACTTGTTTTTTCTATGTCCCAAATAGTCTAATGAGGACTTGTTTTTTCTATGTCCCCCATAGTCTAATGAGGACTTGTTTTTCTATGTCCCCCATAGTCTAATGAGGACTTGTTTTTCTATGTCCCCCATAGTCTAATGAGGACTTGTTTTTTCTATGTCCCCTATAGTCTAATGAGGACTTGTTTTTTCTATGTCCCCCATAGTCTAATGAGGACTTGTTTTTTTCTATGTCCCCCATAGTCTAATGAGGACTTGTTTTTTCTATGTCCCCCATAGTCTAATGAGGACTTGTTTTTTCTATGTCCCCCATAGTCTAATGAGGACTTGTTTTTTCTATGTCCCCAATAGTCTAATGAGGACTTGTTTTTTCTATGTCCCCCATAGTCTAATGAGGACTTGTTTTTTCTATGTCCCCCATAGTCTAATGAGGACTTGTTTTTTCTATGTCCCCAATAGTCTAATGAGGACTTGTTTTTTCTATGTCCCCCATAGTCTAATGAGGACTTGTTTTTTTCTATGTCCCCCATAGTCTAATGAGGACTTGTTTTTTCGGAGGTCGAAATGAGTTTTTAAATAGCACGATTTTGGGGTACATATAATTCATTGATGATTTTTTTAAATAAAAATGTAAATCGTATTTAACCCTGAAGGTAACCCCACCCCACATCATTAACCCCTACTTAGCCGGATCCATAGGTGATTGGCAGCGATGGACGAGACTCTTCTATCTCCTAATGAGCCCAACAACAGAAACAGGTGAGAGTTAAATCTTCATTTTCTGAGTCCCCCCTCCCCCCCCCGCTGACTTTTGAATTAAACACAGGATCGGACCAGCTTAATTTTAGAGAGAACACTGAGCCGGAATACATTGCGGGGGTCCCGCTGATATCTAAACCCACTCGAACACAGCTTCAGGGAGGAATCACTGCGGTGGAAACCAAGAGACCTAATTACAGGCTTTGTGTTGGATTCAGCCGAAGCCTCTGGTGGATAAACACAGGAAAAAAATCCCCGTCTCTTCCTCTCCGTGATGTTCTGTCTCCTCTCTGCCGGGTCACTGAGTGTCACACTGTCACGGAGTTGTGCTGTTTACAGCCTAGAAAGCGCGATACATAATATCTGCCAAGATCTTAACCGCAAGGAACTGGGATTACACAGCTCTGTCCTCAAATCTAGGTTTATAGTGTAAAGAGTCACCAGTCACAGAAACTACAGAACTACAGCTCAAAGGAAAGCATGGATAGATTGTATGTACACAGTGACTGCACCTGCAGCAGAATAGTGAGTGCAGCTCTGGGGTATAATACAGGATGTAACTCAGGATCAGTACAGGATAAGTAATGTCATGTATGTACACAGTGACTGCACCTGCAGCAGAATAGTGAGTGCAGCTCTGGGGTATAATACAGGATGTAACTCAGGATCAGTACAGGATAAGTAATGTCATGTATGTACACAGTGACTGCACCAGCAGCAGAATAGTGAGTGCAGCTCTGGGGTATAATACAGGATGTAACTCAGGATCAGTACAGGATAAGTAATGTCATGTATGTACACAGTGACTGCACCAGCAGCAGAATAGTGAGTGCAGCTCTGTAGTATAATACAGGATGTAACTCAGGATCAGTACAGGATAAGTAATGTCATGTATGTACACAGTGACTGCACCAGCAGCAGAATAGTGAGTGCAGCTGTGGGGTATAATACAGGATGTAACTCAGGATCAGTACAGGATAAGTAATGTCATGTATGTACACAGTGACTGCACCAGCAGCAGAATAGTGAGTGCAGCTCTGGGGTATAATACAGGATGTAACTTAGGATCAGTACAGGATAAGTAATGTCATGTATGTACACAGTGACTGCACCAGCAGCAGAATAGTGAGTGCAGCTCTGGGGTATAATACAGGATGTAACTCAGGATCAGTACAGGATAAGTAATGTCATGTATGTACACAGTGACTGCACCAGCAGCAGAATAGTGAGTGCAGCTCTGGAGTATAATACAGGATGTAACTCAGGATCAGTACAGGATAAGTAATGTCATGTATGTACACAGTGACTGCACCAGCAGCAGAATAGTGAGTGCAGCTCTGGGGTATAATACAGGATGTAACTTAGGATCAGTACAGGATAAGTAATGTCATGTATGTACACAGTGACTGCACCAGCAGCAGAATAGTGAGTGCAGCTCTGGAGTATAATACAGGATGTAACTCAGGATCAGTACAGGATAAGTAATGTCATGTATGTACACAGTGACTGCACCAGCAGCAGAATAGTGAGTGCAGCTCTGGAGTATAATACAGGATGTAACTCAGGATCAGTACAGGATAAGTAATGTCATGTATGTACACAGTGACTGCACCAGCAGCAGAATAGTGAGTGCAGCTCTGGGGTATAATACAGGATGTAACTCTGGATCAGTACAGGATACGTAATGTCATGTATGTACACAGTGACTGCACCAGCAGCAGAATAGTGAGTGCAGCTCTGGAGTATAATACAGGATGTAACTCAGGATCAGTACAGGATAAGTAATGTCATGTATGTACACAGTGACTGCACCAGCAGCAGAATAGTGAGTGCAGCTCTGGAGTATAATACAGGAGGTAACTCAGGATCAGTACAGGATAAGTAATGTCATGTATGTACACAGTGACTGCACCAGCAGCAGAATAGTGAGTGCAGCTCTGTAGTATAATACAGGATGTAACTCAGGATCAGTACAGGATAAGTAATGTCATGTATGTACACAGTGACTGCACCAGCAGCAGAATAGTGAGTGCAGCTCTGGGGTATAATACAGGATGTAACTCAGGATCAGTACATGATAAGTAATGTCATGTATGTACACAGTGACTGCACCAGCAGCAGAATAGTGAGTGCAGCTCTGGAGTATAATACAGGATGTAACTCAGGATCAGTACCGGATATGAAATGAACTGGTTATAAATCTCCACATAAGACGATTCGTACAGTGAGTACATTTCCCGTGGTGTTGGTGACTGCAGTCGGTGACAGGCGGATAACATAGTGCTCCCCTCTAAATAAATCTCATCTTCATGTTGAACATTGAGTTTACAAATGATACACAGGCAGAACGATAACAGCCACAATAAGAATTGATCCAAATGTGGTCTCCCCATTCATCTTGTCCCTGCAGGAGCCGCGCTGTATACACGGGGATGTTACAAGGTCAGCATTTCCTTTACTCCTCTGCTCTCATTTATCAAGTTGTAAAAAAAAAAAAAGAAAGAAAAAAAATAGACACATTTTATTTTTTTTCTTCCTATTGTTTCCTTTTGCCCCAGATTCTTTCCAACGATGTAGGACATTTTAACTTTACCGAAAAGAAAAACAAATATCCAGTCATTGAATATTTAGGAGTCAATATTTAATATAAAATAAACACAAAAACAAGACCCTAAAAACTTAAAGCTGATGAATCAGTCGCTTCAACCAAACAGAATGCAGACAATAGTCTTAAAGAGCCGCTTAATCCTATGTATGTCTTGTTAATTCCAGAATATAGTCCATCGGAGTGAGTCCTAACACTGCTGTGCTCTTAGCTCTCTGCAGTTAGATACTTTATAGCCCCTCCTTTATGCTCAGGGGGGGGGGGGGGGGGGCTTGTTGAATGCTACAACTTTCCATTATAGTATCATGGAGGGGCTCTGGTTGTATGGATTTGTATAGCTGGTGTTGGGGCAGCAGGGAGTAGCCTCACACTGCTGTGCTCTTAACTCTCTGCAGTTAGATACTTTGTAGCCCCTCCTTTATGCTCAGGGGGGGCTTGTTGAATGCTATAACTTTTCATTATAGTATCATGATGGGGCTCTGGTTGTATGGATTTGTATAGCTGGTGTTGGGGCAGCAGGGAGTAGCCTCACACTGCTGTGCTCTTAACTCTCTGCAGTTAGATACTTTATAGCCCCTCCTTTATGCTCAGGAGGATTAGTTGAATGCTATAACTTTCCATTATAGTATCATGGTAGGGCTCTGGTTGTATGGATTTGTATAGCTGGTGTTTGTGCACCAGGGAGTAGCCTCACACTGCTGTGCTCTTAGCTCTCTGCAGTGAAATACCTTATAGCCCCTCCTTTATGCTCAGGAGGGCTTGTTGAATGCTATAACTTTCCATTATAGTATCATGGTGCGGCTCTGGTGGAACGGATTTGTATTGCTGGTGTTGGTGCACCAGGGAGTTTCCTCACACTGCTTTGCAGTGGGATCTTTACATTGAAAGCAACTGTAGCCCCCCCCCCCTAATGTTTTATCAGTGACTGCTATTATAATCAACTATAATCTCACTGCAGTAGCGATCTAACAGGAAACTGCTGTGGAACAGTTCAGTGCAGATAATAGAGCACAGCAGTGTGAGGACATGTCCCCATCGGACTTGGAGAAGCTACAGTCCTGGAATGTAAATACATTTTTACAGTCCTGCTTCTACTAACAACATAAGTGTCTAATTACATATCTCTCCAGATTACAGATCTCCAGATTACAGATCTCCAGATCTCCAGATCTCTCCAGGGACAATACCTAACACTGGCTGCAGAGAGCCCAGAGCACAGCAGTGTGAGGCCTGATTACACATCTCTCCAGGGACAATACATAACACTGGCTGCAGAGAGCACAGAGCACAGCAGTGTGACGTCTGATTACACATCTCTCCAGGGACAATACATAACACTGGCTGCAGAGAGCACAGAGCACAGCAGTGTGACGTCTGATTACACATCTCTCCAGGGACAATACATAACACTGGCTGCAGAGAGCACAGAGCAGAGCAGTGTGAGGTCTGATTACACATCTCTCCAGGGACAGTACATAACACTGGCTGCAGAGAGCACAGAGCACAGCAGTGTGAGGTCTGATTACACATCTCTCCAGGTATAGTACATAACACTGGCTGCAGAGAGCACAGAGCACAGCAGTGTGAGGTCTGATTACACATCTCTCCGGGATCAATACATAACACTGGCTGCAGAGAGCAGAGAGCACAGCGGTGTGAGGTCTGATTACACATCTCTCCAGGGACAATACATAACACTGGCTGCAGAGAGCACAGAGCACAGCAGTGTGAGGTCTGATTACACATCTCTCCAGGGACAATACATAGCACTGGCTGCAGAGAGCACAGAGCACAGCAGTGTGAGGTCTGATTACACATCTCTCCAGGGACCATACATAACACTGGGTGCAGAGAGCACAGAGCACAGCAGTGTGAGGTCTGATTACACATCTCTCCAGGGACAATACATAGCACTGGCTGCAGAGAGCACAGAGCACAGCAGTGTGAGGTCTGATTACACATCTCTCCAGGGACCATACATAACACTGGGTGCAGAGAGCACAGAGCACAGCAGTGTGAGGTCTGATTACACATATCTCCAGGGACAATACATAACACTGTCTGCAGAGAGAACAGAGCACAGCAGTGTGAGGTCTGATTACACATCTCTCCAGGGACAATACATAACACTGGCTGCGGAGAGCACAGAGCACAGCAGTGTGAGGTCTGATTACACATCTCTCCAGGGACAATACATAACACTGGCTGCAGAGAGCACAGAGCACAGCAGTGTGAGGTCTGATTACACATCTCTCCAGGGACAATACATAACACTGGCTGGAAAGAGCACAGAACACAGCAGTGTGAGGTCTGATTACACATCTCTCCAGGGACAATACATAACACTGGCTGCAGAGAGCACAGGGCACAGCAGTGTGAGGTCTGATTACACATCTCTCCGGGATCAATACATAACACTGGCTGCAGAGAGCACAGAGCACAGCAGTGTGAGGTCTGATTACACATCTCTCCAGGTATAGTACATAACACTGGCTGCAGAGAGCACAGAGCACAGCAGTGTGAGGTCTGATTACACATCTCTCCAGGGACAGTACATAACACTGGCTGCAGAGGGCACAGAGCACAGCAGTGTGAGGTCTGATTACACATCTCTCCAGGGACAATACATAACACTGGCTGCAGAGAGCACAGAGCACAGCAGTGTGAGGTCTGATTACACATCTCTCCAGGGACAATACATAACACTGGCTGCAGAGAGCACAGAGCACAGCAGTGTGAGGTCTGATTACACATCTCTCCAGGGACAATACATAACACTGGCTGCAGAGAGCACAGAGCACAGCAGTGTGAGGTCTGATTACACATCTCTCCAGGGACAATACATAACACTGGCTGCAGAGAGCACAGAGCACAGCAGTGTGAGGTCTGATTACACATCTCTCCAGGGACAATACATAACACTGGCTGCAGAGAGCACAGAGCACAGCAGTGTGAGGTCTGATTACACATCTCTCCAGGGACAATACATAACACTGGCTGCAGAGAGCACAGAGCACAGCAGTGTGAGGTCTGATTACACATCTCTCCAGGGACAATACATAACACTGGCTGCAGAGAGTACAGAGCACAGCAGTGTGAGGTCTGATTACACATCTCTCCAGGGACAATACATAACACTGGCTGCAGAGAGCACAGAGCACAGCAGTGTGAGGTCTGATTACACATCTCTCCAGGGACAATACATAACACTGGCTGCAGAGAGTACAGAGCACAGCAGTGTGAGGTCTGATTACACATCTCTCCAGGGACATACATAACACTGGCTGCAGAGAGCACAGAGCACAGCAGTGTGAGGTCTGATTACACATCTCTCCAGGGACAATACATAACACTGGCTGCAGAGAGCACAGAGCACAGCAGTGTGAGGTCTGATTACACATCTCTCCAGGGACAATACATAACACTGGCTGCAGAGAGCCCAGAGCCCAGCAGTGTGAGGACACTTCCCAGTACAATTCTGGAATATAAATCCATATATCACAGTCCTGCTTCTACTAACAACATACACAAATGTCTGATTACACATCCCTCCAGGGACAATACATAACACTGTGGTCTATATGGCTATAACTGATGATCCCTTTAATATTAGTGTTGTGTAAATCGTCTTCCTTAAGGACAACATCTTATCCTTTCTTAAATCTTTTGGCTGTTTCTGTTATTACCGATTCCTAAGGGGAAATTCTCCCAAACTTACAGTGTGAATGATAAGACTTTCATATTTGAAGATTAAATCTTTCCTTCCTTCTTCTGCCGGGGATGACCTTGTGTTCATTGCAGGGTCAGAAAATAGAAAGTTCTCTCATAAGATTTCCCGGGGACCATTTGTACTTTAATATAAAGATATCAAATCTCCTCGGAGTCTTTGAGTCTCTAAGGATAAAGAATCTCTGAAGAAGATATAAGATGTTGGTTGCTTGGTTAAAGGGATATTTTGTTCTTGTAAATCTGTAGCTTGTTTCCATCCCTTTAAGACTGGGATCTCCACAGATCACTTTACCCCCCTTGAAGGTTGCTTTCCACTGGTTCTTAGGACTTCTCAGGACAGACGTGAACCTCTTGAAGGTCCAATAATGGATGAGCCTTAGGGCACCTTTCTTCATTGGGTGGTGCCTGAGCCAGAAGGTTCTTAAGGTCCCGAGTGTCCCATGTCCAAACCTGTTCCACATGTCCTGATCTCTGCCTGAATCACCACTTATGGAAGCATCCTGGTCGTCTTGACCTGTTCACCAGCTGTATCCATGTGTGTTTCTTTGGTGCCACAGCCTGGTGTATCTTGGCCCATTCAGGTCAACCTGCACTAAATGTAATGATAGCAACAAAATATCACCATAGGATGAAAACCAGAAGCTCCCAACAACCTTAGCATTGGGTCATCGGCCATTGGGTCAAAGAAGGGAAACCAATGTTAAATCACTTATAATTAAGGCCAGGAAGGTCCCAGAGTTCAGACCCTTGTGGTACTCCATCACATTGCAGTTTGGATCCATCCATGTGATACAGAATATGAATTTGGGGTTTGAATTCTTTTATAATCTACCAGGACCCATTAGGTGGTAGGCAGAAGGCTTCTCATATACTTGGTGCCCTCGACAGTTTTTCAGGACCTTTAAGGGGTAGACACTAAGCTTCTAGGGGCCATCATTCAGGTCCTGGACAAACCCTGTTTTCCTGGGCAGATCCCGGACCACTGGATGAGGGCACAAAAGCCAATATGACTGGCCATTGCTTGAGACCTTGAAATAAGTCCTTGTTTGTTTCTAGGACCCTAGATAGGGGTGAATGTGAGGTGGTACTGCTGGTCATGACTGAGGACCCAAGGACTAGACATAGAGTGGCTTGGAGTTGTTGAGTTAAACCTCCATAGACTGGAATAGAGTTCTAGAGTCCTATATATGAGACCAGGTGAGAACCTTCATAGAAGGCTATGGCTGAGAACCTTGATGGGAGGCTATGGCTGAGTGCCCCTTTTAGGCTAAAAGAAACCGGTTTCCCTGGCCAGATAAGATTTCCTGGACCTCTGGATGTAGATGTTGTAGTGTCCTGGATCAAAAGAGCATTGAACTTTGGACATTTTGAATATTTCCCCTAAATAAAGTAAACACTTCTTACTTTATTTTACATCAAGTGTTGACTAGTCTTTTGTTATATACACTCACCGGCCACTTTATTAGGTACACCTGTGCAACTGCTCGTTAACACTTCATTTCTAATCAGCCAATCACATGGCGGCAGGTCAGTGCATTTAGGCATGTAGACATGGTCAAGACAATCTCCTGCAGTTCTCCCGAGCATCAGTATGGGGAAGAAAGGTGATTTGTGGCCTTTGCACGTGGCATGGTTGTTGGTGCCAGAAGGGCTGGTCTGAGTATTTCAGAAACTGCTGATCTACTGGGATTTTCACGCACAACCATCTCTAGGGTTTACAGGGAATGGTCCGAAAAAGAAAAAACATCCAGTGAGCGGCAGTTCTGTGGGCGGAAATGCCTTGTTGATGCCAGAGGTCAGAGGAGAATGGGCAGACTGGTTCGAGCTGATAGAAAGGCAACAGTGACTCAAATCGCCACCCGTTACAACCAAGGTAGGCAGAAGAGCATCTCTGAACGCACAGTACGTCCAACTTTGAGGCAGATGGGCTACAGCAGCAGAAGACCACACCGGGTGACACTCCTTTCAGCTAAGAACAGGAAACGGAGGCTACAATTTGCACAAGCTCATCGAAATTGGACAGTAGAAGATTGGAAAAACGTTGCCTGGTCTGATGAGTCTCGATTTCTGCTGCGACATTCGGATGGTAGGGTCAGAATTTGGCGTCAACAACATGAAAGCATGGATCCATCCTGCCTTGTATCAGCGGCTCAGGCTGGTGGTGGTGGTGTCATGGATCCATCCTGCCTTGTATCAGCGGCTGAGGCTGGTGGTGCTGGTGTCATGGATCCATCCTGCCTTGTATCAGCGGGTCAGGCTGGTGCTGGTGGTGTCATGGATCCATCCTGCCTTGTATCAGCGGCTCAGGCTGGTGGTGGTGGTGTCATGGATCCATCCTGCCTTGTATCAGCGGGTCAGGCTGGTGGTGGTGGTGTCATGGATCCATCCTGCCTTGTATCAGCGGCTCAGGCTGGTGGTGGTGGTGTCATGGATCCATCCTGCCTTGTATCAGCGGGTCAGGCTGGTGGTGGTGGTGTCATGGATCCATCCTGCCTTGTATCAGCGGGTCAGGCTGGTGGTGGTGGTGTCATGGATCCATCCTGCCTTGTATCAGCGGGTCAGGCTGGTGGTGGTGGTGTCATGGATCCATCCTGCCTTGTATCAGCGGGTCAGGCTGGTGCTGGTGGTGTCATGGATCCATCCTGCCTTGTATCAGCGGGTCAGGCTGGTGCTGGTGGTGTCATGGTGTCTTTGGGCCCCTTGGTACAACGCCACAGCCTACCTGAGTATTGTTGCTGCCCATGTCCATCCCTTTATGAGCACAATGTACCCTGTAACATCTGATGGCTACTTTCAGCAGGATAATGCGCCATGTCATAAAGCTGGAAGCATCTCAGACTGGTTTCTTGAACATGACAATGAGGTCACTGGACACAAATGGCCTCCACAGTCACCAGATCTCAATCCAATAGAGCATCTTTGGGATGTGGTGGAACGGGAGATTCGCATCATGGATGTGCAGCCGACAAATCTGCGGCAACTGTGTGATGCCATCATGTCAATATGGAGCAAAATCTCTGAGGAGCTTCCAGCACCTTGTTGTATCTATGCCACGAAGAATTGAGGCAGTTCTGAAGGCAAAAGGGGGTCCAACCCGTTACTAGCATGGTGTACCTAATAAAGTGGCCGGTGAGTGTACATTCTCTTTATTAGTACTGTATCTGTATAGACTAGTAGAAAGGGTTAATGAGCATGGAGAGACATTTCAAACTGTGTATCTCTAAATAGAAGCTAGTAATCTTCCATAGCTATAGAAGAAAAACAGACTTGTTTACTGGAAAAGCAGATAGATTCACCTTTAGAATGACAGGTGCTGCCTGGAAAGTTGTTTACCACTTTAGAAACTTTCCGCCATAGAATATTATGCGACCTCAATGTAAGTCTATGGGAGAACAAATTGTCACTGTTTGTGCTGAAATGGAAGGTATATAAAGACAACAGTCCCGGACCCTAGGGGTCAAATATAACAGAGACCAATTCTATACACAATGGATGAGATTCATCACAACTTGTATGCCTGAGAACATGCCGTGATTTAGTCGCCATTCTAGTGTACAGTTGGCAAGGGCAACATCTCCGCCCTCTACGCTGTTCGGCCAAGGAGGGGGCAGTGCTGGGCCATTCAATGGAGCATTTTTACACCAGGTGCTGCACTGTGCTACTACCTGACACGATTTATCAGGTGGACCGCGCTTCCTGATGGATCTGGCACGTGCCGGGGGCACTTGGCACCAGCTTTTGATTAATGTGCCCCAATATCTCTCTATAACATTGGTTAAGGATCAGAACTCTACACTCCTATGAATCAGATGATAAAAGGGGAATGATACAAAGAAACAGCGCTGTTCTCTATGTAGTGGTCGAAACCTGTCACTGCAGTTTTAGTCCCATTGAAAAATAAAGGAGTCTGACTATTATATTCTACGCTCTGAACATCTGATCCGTGAGGTCACCAGACGCTGGTTCACCACCAATCAACCTGTGCTATGGATATGTTATCAACATTTGTGACCTGGAAAACCCCTTGAAGACAGAGATATAATGTATCCTGGGAATGGTTCATCCTTCTATTGTAAGTAGATTAGCAGATCCATAGTCAATAGTAGATTGAGTTTTCGCCAATAGCGGAGCGATAGCGCAGATTATCCGGGGTAATTGGCGGCCGTCCGCTCTTGCAGGTATCGGTTAGAGCGTCCGGGTAATTTTCTTTGAAGAGATTCCGCTGGGAAGTGACACGCTGCAATCAGATGAAATTACTTGCGCATTTTCTCTTCGACAGCCCTTTCCTAAAGACTCGTTCCGAGAGGCGGCATGAAAGGTTATTCCGGCTTTCTAGAGCGACATTTGAATACCAAAGTAGCTGATGATTATGGGATTGAGACAAGTGCGGAGCGAGGGGAGAGCAATGGCGGCCGATTCAAGTGGCGGGAATCATCCAATTAGCTGTTGTCGTCAATAAAGTAGCACCGGGCGAGGACGGAAAACATCAACAATACCGCGGAGACTTCCATATAGCACATAAATGGATCGGAGAATTTTTTGAAACATACATTAATCTTTGTGTTTTGTGTGGTTTTTCAGCAGCTGAGGTCGGTATTATGATGTTCTGCAGCAGCTGAGGTGTGTATTATGATGTCCTGCAGCAGCTGAGGTGTGTGTTATGATGTTCTGCAGCAGCTGAGGTGTGTATTATGATGTTCTGCAGCAGCTGAGGTGTGTGTTATGATGTTCTGCAGCAGCTGAGGTGTGTATTATGATGTTCTGCAGCAGTTGAGTCGTGTATAATGATATTCTGCAGCAGCTGAGGTGTGTATTATGATGTTCTGCAGCAACTGAGGTGTGTATTATGATGTTCTGCAGCAGCTGAGGTGTGTGTTATGATGTTCTGCAGCAGCTGAGGTGTGCATTATGATGTTCTGCAGCAGTTGAGTCGTGTATAATGATATTCTGCAGCAGCTGAGGTTTGTATTATGATATTCTGTAGCAGCTGCGGTGTGTATTATGATGTTCTGCAGCAGCTGAGGTGTGTGTTATGATATTCTGCAGCAGCTGAGGTGTGTATTATGATGTTCTGCAGCAGTTGAGGTGGGTATTATGATATTCTGCAGCAGTTCAAATGTGTATTATGATGTTCTGCAGCAGTTGAGGTGTGTATTATGATGTTCTGCAGCAGCTGAGGTGTGTTTTATGATGTTCTGCAGCAGTTGAGGTGGGTATTATGATGTTCTGCAGCAGCTGAAGTGTGTATTATGATGTTCTGCAGCAGTTGAGGTGTGTATTATGAGGTTCTGCAGCAGCTGAGGTGTGTATTATGATGTTCTGCAGTAGCTGAGATGTGTATTATGATGTTCTGCAGTAGCTGAGGTGTGTAGTATGAGGTTCCTCAGCATATGAGGTGTGTATTATGATGTTCTGCACAAGCTGAGGTGTGTATTATGATGTTCTGCAGTAGCTGAGGTGTGTATTATGATGTTCTGCAGTAGCTGAGGTGTGTATTATGATGTTCTGTAGCAGATGTGGTGTATAATATAGGCTTCTGCAGCAGTTGAGGTTTGTATTATGACGTTCTGCAGCAGCTGAGGTGTGTATTACGATGTTCTGTAGCAGCTGAGGTGTGTATTACGATGTTCTGTAGCAGATGTGGTGTATAATATAAGGTTCTGCAGCAGCTGAAGTTTGTATTATGAAGTTCTGCAGCAGTATTGTGAAGAATAACCTCACTAGAGCTGTAATAATACTAAATGGTTCTATAATGATCTGAGCGAAAGAACAAAGACTCCCCAAAAAAAAAAAAATGCAGGAGGAAAGAGTCCACTTGAAGAATAAAAAAGATATTTTATTGACATCACATGACACAGCGATACAAATGTTACATTGTAACTGCTCAATAATAAAGTGCAAATACTAAAGACGAGCACCAGGGGCATCGCATGGAATGTACCTACAAGCAAGGAGCGACACCCCAGCACCCGCCCGACACGGGTTTCAGTAAAAAGACCTCACTGTGTTACTATCATGTGATATGTTATTTGGCTGCTGCCCTGCGCCATTTATTGTCTTCTCATCCCCAGTGCTGTTTTATATGGTCAGGAATTTGTACTTTTTAGATTATTGTCAATAAAATATCGATTTTATTCTTCACTTGCTGTGTGATAGTAAAAAACTTCTCACAGCTATAACAAAATAGAGAGGGTTAACAAAAAATATTTTATTTGTATCTATCTTTCTATTTGACTCTCTCTCTCTTTAACGCTCTCTGTCTCTGACTGTTTCTGTGTCTATCTGTCTTCGGCTGTCTCTGTCATCGACCATCTCTGAACATCTCTGTCTCTGACTGTCTCTGATTGTCTTTGTGTCTCTGTTTGTCTCTGGCCTATTCTGTCTCTGAGTGTCTCTGATTGTCTCTGTCTGTCTATCTCTGACTGTCTGTTTATGTCTCTGACTGTCTCTGACTCTGGTTTTCTCTGTCTGTCTGAAATTAAATGACCTTATAGCCTTGAACAATTGTTATACAGTAAAAGGCTTTTATTATTTTGTAATATGGACTCCCAGCAGCCGCATTCACCTTCATATGGGCAGGGACATAGATTCCACCTCCATACGGGAAGAGACATAGATTCCACCTCCATACGGGAAGAGACATAGAATTCGCCTCCATACGGGAAGAGACATAGAATTCGCCTCCATACAGGCAGAGACATAGATTTCGCCTCCATATGGGCAGAGACATAGATTCCGCCTCCATACAGGCAGAGACATAGATTTTGCCTCCATACGGGCAGAGACCTAGATTTCGCCTCCATACTGGCAGAGACATAGGGGGTCATTTACTAAGGGACCGATTCGTGTTTTCCCGACGTGTTACCCGAATATTTCCGACTTGCGCCGATTTTCCCTGTATTCCCCCGGGATTCTGGCGCAATCGATCGGATTTTGGCGCATCAGCGCTGGCATGCACACAACGGAAATCAGGGGGCGTGGCCGAGTGAAAACCCGACGGATTCGGAAAAACCGCCGCATTTAAAACAAAAAAGTGTCGCTTGGGACGCGCTTACCTTCACTTGGTCCGGCAGAGACATAGATTCCATCTCCATACAGGCAGAGACATAGATTTCACCTCCATACGGGCAGGGACATAGATTTCACCTCCATACGGGCAGAGACATAGATTTCACCTCCATACGGGCAGGGACATAGATTTCACCTCCATACGGGCAGAGACATAGATTTCACCTCCATATGGGCAGAGACATAGATTTCACCTCCATACGGGGAGGGACATAGATTTTGCCTCCATACCGGCAGAGACATAGATTTCACCTCCATAAGGGCAGGAACATAGATTTCGCCTCCATACGGGCAGAGACATAGATTTCGTCTCCATACGGAAGGGATTTAGATTCCGCCTCCATACGGGCAGAGACATAGATTTCGTCTACATACAGAAGGGACATAGATTTCACCTCCATACGGGCAGAGACTTAGATTCCGCCTCCATACGGGCAGAGACTTAAATTTTGTCTCCATACGGAAGGGATTTAGATTCCGCCTCCATATGGGCAGAGACATAGATTTTGTCTCCATACGGAAGGGATTTAGATTTCGCCTCTATACGGGCAGAGACATAGATTTCGCCTCCATACGGGGAGGGACATAGATTTTGCCTCCATACTGGCAGAGACATAGATTCCGCCTCCATACAGGCAGAGACTTAGATTTCGTCTCCATACGGAAGGGATTTAGATTCCGCCTCCATACCGGAAGAGACATAGATTTCGTCTCCATACGGGAGGGATTTAGATTTCGCCTCCATACGGGCAGAGACATAGATTTCACCTCCATACGGGGAGGGACATAGATTTCGCCTCCATACGGGCAGAGACATAGATTTCACCTCCATACGGGCAGGGACATAGATTTCACCTCCATACGGGCAGAGACATAGATTTCACCTCCATACGGGCAGAGACATAGATTTCACCTCCATACAGGCAGAGACATAGATTTCACCTCCACACGGGCAGGGACATAGATTTCACCTCCATACGGGCAGAGACATAGATTTCACCTCCATACGAGCAGAGACATAGATTTCACCTCCATACGGGAAGAGACATAGATTTCACCTCCATACAGGCAGAGACATAGATTTCGCCTCCATACCGTCAGAGACATAGTTTTTACCTCCATACGGGAAGAGACATAGATTTCACCTCCATACAGGCAGAGACATAGATTTCTTCTCCATACGGAAGGGATTTAGATTCCGCCTCCATACGGGCAGAGACATAGATTTCGTCTCCATACGGAAGGGACATAGATTTCACCTCCATATGGGCAGAGACTTAGATTCCGCCTCCATACGGGCAGAGACATAGATTTCACCTCCATACGGGGAGGGACATAGATTTCACCTCCATACGGGGAGGGACATAGATTTCACCTCCATACGGGCAGAGACATAGATTTGCCTCCATACGGGCAGAGACATAGATTTCGCCTCCATACGGGCAGAGACATAGATTTCGCCCTCCGTACGGGCAGGGACATAGATTTCACCTCCATACGGGCAGAGACATAGATTTCACCTCCATACGGGCAGAGACATAGATTTGCCTCCATACGGGCAGGGACATAGATTTCGCCTCCATATTGGCAGAGACATAGATTTCCCCTCCATTCGGGCAGAGACATAGATTTCACCTACATACGCGCAGAGACATAGATTTCCCCTCCATACGGGCAGGGACATAGATTTCGCCTCCAAATGGGCAGAGACATAGATTTCGCCTCCATACGGGCAGAGACATAGATTTCTCCTCCATATTGGCAGAGACATAGATTTCACCTCCATACGGGCAGGGACATAGATTTGCCTCCATACGGGCAAGGACATAGATTTCGCCTCCATATTGGCAGAGACATAGATTTTACCTCCATACGGGCAGAGACATAGATTTCGCCTCCATACGAGCAAAGACATAGATTTCCCCTCCATACGGGCAGGGACATAGATTTCACCTCCATACGGGCAGAGACATAGAGTTCGCCTCCATACGGGCAGAGACATAGAGTTCGCCTCCATACGGGCAGAGACATAGATTTCGCCTCCATACAGGCAGGGACATAGATTTTGCCTCTATACGGGCAGAGACATAGAGTTCGCCTCCATACGGGCAGAGACATAGAGTTCGCCTCCATACGGGCAGAGACATAGATTTCGCCTCCATACGGGCAGAGACATAGATTTCACCTCCATACGGGCAGAGACATAGAGTTCGCCTCCATACGGGCAGAGACATAGAGTTCGCCTCCATACGGGCAGAGACATAGATTTCGCCTCCATACGGGCAGAGACATAGATTTTGCCTCTATACGGGCAGGGACATAGATTTCGCCTTGTCCGCGAGACGGAATATTCCGGAATTTCATTAACATATGAATAATTCTAATGAGCCGCTATCAGTCCGTGTAATTCATCCGCGTCCTCTCATGCTGGATCCCGGTCTTCAATTATTCCGTCAGCTCTCGCATTTATATCCTATGATTCCTGACGTCCCCGGGCGCTGGCTGCTAAATGCGTCTCCTTACGTTTCCCCGGCTCTCGGCTCATTCATCGCTGTCATTCAGGCGACGCTCATTAGTCAGTGGCAGCCGCAGACTCTAACATTACACAGCAAAAGGAAAAAGTTCTTTTATGGTATGAATACAAAAAGTTCTGAGCCCATTTGGTTCTGTATGGGCCAAGGCAGGATAAAATGCCACATGGCTACAATTTAAAGGGGAAGTGTCTCAATTAAAGGGATCTAGAGATTGTATTTCCTGCTGGTGGCCAGTAATCTAGTCTCCGCCGCTCAGTGGGCATGAAGATGCACTGGTAAGTATCTTACAATACTTACCTCTCCACAAGTCTCTTTGCTCCGTAGCTCCATATTCTCTAGTCTCTGGAGCTGTCAGTCAATGCAAGAAGTGATGAGATCATGTTCACTGTGCACACTGTGACCAATTGCACGGCTCAGTGGTCAAGTGCCATTTCTTCAGATAAGATTGTTGAGACCATACAGCGGTCACATGTACATCATCAGTTTTGGTCTGTTTTGGTCCCAAACTGGAGGAGTTGCCGAGAGGTAAGTACTCTATGGCCAGCAGCCAACAATTTTCCACTGAGTCACCACACTATGTCTATTATGGAAGGTACTGCATACACACATATATATATATACACTCACCGGCCACTTTATTAGGTACACCTGTGCAACTGCTCATTAACACTTAATTTCTAATCAGCCAATCACATGGCGGCAACTCAGTGCATTTAGGCATGTAGACATGGTCAAGACAATCTCCTGCAGTTCTCCCGAGCATCAGTATGGGGAAGAAAGGGGATTTGTGGCCTTTGAACGTGGTATGGTTGTTGGTGCCAGAAGGGCTGGTCTGAGTATTTCAGAAACTGCTGATCTACTGGGATTTTCACGCACAACCATCTCTAGGGTTTACAGAGAATGGTCCGAAAAAGAAAAAACATCCAGTGAGCGGCAGTTCTGTGGGCGGAAATGCCTTGTTGATGCCAGAGGTCAGAGGAGAATGGGCAGACTGGTTCGAGCTGATAGAAAGGCAACAGTGACTCAAATCGCCACCCGTTACAACCAAGGTAGGCAGAAGAGCATCTCTGAACGCACAGTAACCCCAACTTAGAGGCAGATGGGCTACAGCAGCAGAAGACCACACCAGGTGCCACTCCTTTCAGCTAAGAACAGGAAACTGAGGCTACAATTTGCACAAGCTCATCGAAATTGGACAGTAGAATATTGGAAAAACGTTGCCTGGTCTGATGAGTCTCGATTTCTGCTGCGACATTCGGATGGTAGGGTCAGAATTTGGCGTCAACAACATGAAAGCATGGATCCATCCTGCCTTGTATCAGCGGCTCAGGCTGGTGGTGGTGGTGTCATGGATCCATCCTGCCTTGTATCAGCGGGTCAGGCTGGTGGTGGTGGTGTCATGGATCCATCCTGCCTTGTATCAGCGGCTCAGGCTGGTGGTGGTGTCATGGATCCATCCTGCCTTGTATCAGCGGCTCAGGCTGGTGGTGCTGGTGTCATGGATCCATCCTGCCTTGTATCAGCGGCTCAGGCTGGTGGTGGTGGTGTCATGGATCCATCCTGCCTTGTATCAGCGGCTCAGGCTGGTGGTGCTGGTGTCATGGATCCATCCTGCCTTGTATCAGCGGGTCAGGCTGGTGGTGGTGGTGTCATGGATCCATCCTGCCTTGTATCAGCGGCTCAGGCTGGTGGTGCTGGTGTCATGGATCCATCCTGCCTTGTATCAGCGGGTCAGGCTGGTGGTGGTGGTGTCATGGATCCATCCTGCCTTGTATCAGCGGCTCAGGCTGGTGGTGGTGGTGTCATGGATCCATCCTGCCTTGTATCAGCGGCTCAGGCTGGTGGTGCTGGTGTCATGGATCCATCCTGCCTTGTATCAGCGGGTCAGGCTGGTGGTGGTGGTGTCATGGATCCATCCTGCCTTGTATCAGCGGGTCAGGCTGGTGGTGGTGGTGTCATGGATCCATCCTGCCTTGTATCAGCGGCTCAGGCTGGTGGTGGTGGTGTCATGGATCCATCCTGCCTTGTATCAGCGGGTCAGGCTGGTGGTGGTGGTGTCATGGATCCATCCTGCCTTGTATCAGCGGCTCAGGCTGGTGGTGCTGGTGTCATGGATCCATCCTGCCTTGTATCAGCGGGTCAGGCTGGTGGTGGTGGTGTCATGGATCCATCCTGCCTTGTATCAGCGGCTCAGGCTGGTGGTGCTGGTGTCATGGATCCATCCTGCCTTGTATCAGCGGGTCAGGCTGGTGGTGGTGGTGTCATGGATCCATCCTGCCTTGTATCAGCGGCTCAGGCTGGTGGTGGTGGTGTCATGGATCCATCCTGCCTTGTATCAGCGGCTCAGGCTGGTGGTGCTGGTGTCATGGATCCATCCTGCCTTGTATCAGCGGGTCAGGCTGGTGGTGGTGGTGTCATGGATCCATCCTGCCTTGTATCAGCGGCTCAGGCTGGTGGTGGTGGTGTCATGGATCCATCCTGCCTTGTATCAGCGGGTCAGGCTGGTGGTGGTGGTGTCATGGATCCATCCTGCCTTGTATCAGCGGGTCAGGCTGGTGGTGGTGGTGTCATGGATCCATCCTGCCTTGTATCAGCGGCTCAGGCTGGTGGTGGTGTCATGGATCCATCCTGCCTTGTATCAGCGGGTCAGGCTGGTGGTGGTGGTGTCATGGATCCATCCTGCCTTGTATCAGCGGCTCAGGCTGGTGGTGCTGGTGTCATGGATCCATCCTGCCTTGTATCAGCGGGTCAGGCTGGTGGTGGTGGTGTCATGGATCCATCCTGCCTTGTATCAGCGGCTCAGACTGGTGGTGGTGGTGTCATGGATCCATCCTGCCTTGTATCAGCGGGTCAGGCTGGTGGTGGGGGTGTCATGGATCCATCCTGCCTTGTATCAGCGGCTCAGGCTGGTGCTGGTGTCATGGATCCATCCTGCCTTGTATCAGCGGGTCAGGCTGGTGGTGGTGGTGTCATGGATCCATCCTGCCTTGTATCAGCGGGTCAGGCTGGTGGTGGTGGTGTCATGGATCCATCCTGCCTTGTATCAGCGGCTCAGGCTGGTGGTGGTGGTGTCATGGATCCATCCTGCCTTGTATCAGCGGGTCAGGCTGGTGGTGGTGGTGTCATGGATCCATCCTGCCTTGTATCAGCGGGTCAGGCTGGTGGTGGTGTCATGGATCCATCCTGCCTTGTATCAGCGGGTCAGGCTGGTGGTGCTGGTGTCATGGATCCATCCTGCCTTGTATCAGCGGGTCAGGCTGGTGGTGGTGGTGTCATGGATCCATCCTGCCTTGTATCAGCGGGTCAGGCTGGTGGTGGTGTCATGGATCCATCCTGCCTTGTATCAGCGGGTCAGGCTGGTGGTGGTGTCATGGATCCATCCTGCCTTGTATCAGCGGGTCAGGCTGGTGGTGGTGGTGTCATGGATCCATCCTGCCTTGTATCAGTGGCTCAGGCTGGTGGTGCTGGTGTCATGGATCCATCCTGCCTTGTATCAGCGGGTCAGGCTGGTGGTGGTGGTGTCATGGATCCATCCTGCCTTGTATCAGCGGCTCAGGCTGGTGGTGTCATGGATCCATCCTGCCTTGTATCAGCGGGTCAGGCTGGTGGTGGT
This sequence comes from Engystomops pustulosus, assembly GCF_040894005.1. Classification (NCBI taxonomy): domain Eukaryota; kingdom Metazoa; phylum Chordata; class Amphibia; order Anura; family Leptodactylidae; genus Engystomops; species Engystomops pustulosus. The sequence goes on along the minus strand of NC_092417.1, from coordinate 176,143,249 downwards.
GGTGTCATGGATCCATCCTGCCTTGTATCAGCGGGTCAGGCTGGTGGTGGTGGTGTCATGGATCCATCCTGCCTTGTATCAGCGGCTCAGGCTGGTGGTGCTGGTGTCATGGATCCATCCTGCCTTGTATCAGCGGCTCAGGCTGGTGGTGGTGGTGTCATGGATCCATCCTGCCTTGTATCAGCGGGTCAGGCTGGTGGTGCTGGTGTCATGGTGTCTTTGGGCCCCTTGGTACAACGCCACAGCCTACCTGAGTATTGTTGCTGCCCATGTCCATCCCTTTATGAGCACAATGTACCCTGTAACATCTGATGGCTACTTTCAGCAGGATAATGCGCCATGTCATAAAGCTGGAATCATCTCAGACTGGTTTCTTGAACATGACAATGAGGTCACTGGACACAAATGGCTCCACAGTCACCAGATCTCAATCCAATAGAGCATCTTTGGGATGTGGTGGAACGGGAGATTCGCATCATGGATGTGCAGCCGACAAATCTGCAGCAACTGTGTGATGCCATCATGTCACTATGGAGCAAAATCTCTGAGGAGCTTCCGGCACCTTGTTGTATCTATGCCACGAAGAATTGAGGCAGTTCTGAAGGCAAAAGGGGGTCCAACCCGTTACTAGCATGGTGCAC